>NW_009606946.1:384-2798 GCF_000690535.1 Cariama cristata | reverse complement strand
CGGCGGGATGCGGACACGTGGCCCCGGCACCCGCGGCATCCTCCCCTCGGCAAGCGCTAACTAGGAGCAGGCTCAGAGTTAAATTAAGCGGGCTGCTCCCGGTTATTGTTCGGGGGAATTATGTGCCCAATTTCCCCCCTGAGCCGCGTTGCAAATTGACTCCTAAGTGTCCCGTGAAATGGCTGTATAATTTGCACATTTGAGAAGCGGCGGCAGGAACGGGCCTGAGAGCTGGGTGCTTTGCTTTGCTTCCTTCTCTACCTCACTCGGTTTTTAGCCGGTTTTATTGCCAGCTTTCGCCCGCCCCATGGCTCTCACAGGGTTTAATTGCAGGGTCCGTGGGCTCTGCCGCTCTCTGAATGCATCTGCCCTCCTGTCCCATCTTCGGCGGCTCCAAAAGGTGAGGTTTTGCAGCTCTCGCCTCTCTGCGGACCAGACCTGAGGCCACGCGCCCTTCCCACACCCAGAGCCTGGGTCCGTCCCCGGGATCCCCACCGAGGAGCCTCTGCGGATGCTCAGCAGCTGGCCCCCGTCTCCCGAATCCCGAATTGCTTTACTGGGAGGGGGATCAGACTTTAAGATTCAGATCCCCCTGATTAGGGCAGGCTTTGGATTAGGCTCTGAATTAGGTCAGGGTACGGGATGTTTCAGCCTCCCAGTTGCTTTCATCTTTCCCTCCTGCATCTTTCCTGGCGCACGGCTGAATTCAAGCCTCGCTGGCCAAGACGCAGCTCGTGCACGTGAACCTAAGGGCGAGTTACAGACTCGACGTGGGCGCAACCACCACGGCCCAGCTTCGAGCAGCCCCTGTCCCTCCCCGGTCCTTGCACCCAGCACCCTCAGGAAGGTACAGTCATCGTGGGCACTGCGTAGCACCGAGGCATCGCGTCCGTCTGAGCCTTTCGGGGGAGAAAGGTCTTAACTAAGAGCCTCAAAGTCCTTGAGCATCAACAGCGGTGACGAGTGATTTCCCATGAAGAGTAACCCATTTCTCAAGTCAAGAGCAGCAGCCATCCCCTCTGCGCCAAGTGGCGTTTTCAGCAGATCCCAGTCCTTCCAACAAATGAAAAACTATTAGTAAACGGAAGCATTTTTAATGAAAACTGACCCAATTTTGAATGCCACTTCTCCTCCCACCTCAGGAATAGTCTGTGCCAGAGTTTCAGTGAAATTAGGTCATTGTTGAACAAAGGTCATGAAAGAACATGAAAAGCTTTTCAATGGGAAACCCCAGGTTTTATGGCTTTTTGTGGAAATCCCCTCCCAAATAAAGTTATAAATAGAGTGACAAAAAAGCGCATGGAGCCAATCCTCCTGTTGGAGATACTCGTTGTGCCCAGTTGGGCACTGTTAAAAAATCCAACTTGAACCAACTGCAGATTTCACCCCTTCTGAACTTGCAGTGAGTTTTGGGAAGAAAAAGAAAAAAACCTGGTCAGGACTTGACTTTTTTTCCCTACTAAATCTTTGCATCCTTCAAACCTGGCCATTGCTGCCCTCCTGCAGGATGGGGATCGGGGTGCGCGGCCCCAGAGACCCGGGAGCTCAGGGGGGCGGGCGGGGGGGCCTCAGCTGCACCTCTGGTCCAGCCCAGCGCAGGAGCGCGTACTCCCATCCCATCCCATTGACTTAGCACTTAAAACACGCGCCTTGCTGAATCAAAGCCTTCTTACAGTAAATACTCTCTTAGCTTTCACAATCACCATCTGATGATCTAATCCCTGCCCGTTTCCCTGGGAAGAGATTGCAGAAGCATCTCCTTTCTGCAGAAAACCAGTGCGGATGAGTGCCAGATTTGAAATCATTGGGAAACTTTTACAAATAAGTAAATAAAAGTGGAAGTTTGGGGTTAGGCTCGCCCAGGGAAGTTTGCCAAAGCTCAGAGGATAGCTGAGGGGGGCTCCTGTAAGACTGGGGCCCCTCGATGCCCACTCAAGCACAGACGCATCCGATCACCAGGGATGTGCGAATGGAGCAGCACCCTGAGAAACTTCTGTCTTTGGTTTTGGGAATGAGCTGGGGGACCAGGAGGCCTCATCCTGCGGCAGAGTCCGCCCTGATCCGTTGTTTGACTTTGTCTTTAAAATCTCCTGTGCCTGTGCGCACACACACGCATACACGTATCTGCAAGTGCACAACCCGGTGTGTATTTTCCCCTCGCTCTTTAACAGAAGTTTGGTCGCGATCACATCTGGTTTGAGCGGTTGCTCAAGGTGCTGGTGGCGACTTCCCCATCTGGTCTCGCAGGACCAGCTCCCTCCCGCCGCTGCCCATCCCCGGTCCCGCACCTGCCGAATTCAAAGCCCCGCTGCCACCCTGTCCCCGTCCGTGGCACCTCTGCAGGGGCTGAGGACCCGGCCCGGGGGCCCAGCGAGCGCAGGCACGGGCTGCACCAGGGCTTGTGCTACCCGTCC
>NW_009606946.1:0-306 GCF_000690535.1 Cariama cristata | reverse complement strand
ATCGTTAAACTGGAGCGAGGCGGTGGAAGAGCCCTCGGTGAGGGAAGCGGCGTGAGAAGCCAAACTCCAGCCCCAAACAAAGCGCTTTTGTACTCCCGCCGGAGAGCGAGGATGGGATGGAGAGCTCAGAGAGAGAGCGGGGATGGCTTCCCACTGCCCTGCTTTTGGGGGCTGCTTCCCTCTCCTTCCGTGCCCTGTCCCGCTGCTGGAGCATTAAACGGGCCAGATCCTGACCTCCAGAGCCTGCCTCCAAACCCATGTTTCTATCCAAGTGCATCGTAACCCCAGCACCGGCTGCTTCGCCAC
>NW_009606945.1:524-862 GCF_000690535.1 Cariama cristata | reverse complement strand
CCCCTTCCTCCCAGCTCAGCTGCCCTCACCCCACACCGCCGTGCCGTGCTGCGGGGCTGCCATCAGAATGGCCCCTTGGCGGAAGAGCTGAAATCCCGCTCAGGAGCCCCATAACCGGCTTAGGGGGATGGAGGGAATTATGGCGCCTCGTGAGCCAGGTTTTGTGCTGGAGCTCCCGGGCACTGTGTCAGATGAGGCACCGTGCGCTCGCCTGAGCTGGGGGCAATGGACCCACAGCAGCACGGCCAGGCTGAGCCGATTTCGGGGCAACGGCAGTCCCCCAAGCCGGGGATGCCTGTGGCTCAATGGTTAACCACCCACGGGATGGCAGCCCCCCC
>NW_009606945.1:0-377 GCF_000690535.1 Cariama cristata | reverse complement strand
GGCGGTAGGGAGGGGAGGCAGCCCAGATGCGAGCCCCTGCCCTGAGAAGACGCTCAGGCGTGAGGAGGGGTGGTCCCAGCTGCCACCAGGGTCCTGGGCTCTCGGGGCTCAGCACCAATGCGCAGCTGGGCGCCAGCACCGATGTGGAGTGGCCTTGGCCCAGATCTGGGCGTGGTGGGGTCTGGAGGCAGCGTCGCCTTGAAGAGGTGCGAGAGTCTGCCCTGCACGAGGGTGATGTCCCACACGTGGCTGAGCTCTGGCCACGCAGGGGCTGGGGGTTTTGGCTAGGTGGGCAGAGGGATAGCGTGGCCACAGTGCCGATGCTGTCCTGGGGAGGAAACAGCAGGTACGCAGCAGCTCTTCAGCCTCACGGGAAA
>NW_009606944.1:11211-11411 GCF_000690535.1 Cariama cristata | reverse complement strand
AGGCGGAGGGGGATGTGAAGCCACGATGCGGCTTTACGGCTCATTGCCAATTTTCTCCCCAGCTTTTCGGGCTGGATACCGGTGGAAACGGCTCTTTCTTCTCACAGTGGGTAGGGGCTGATGTGACCCCCACCCGGCAGTGCCCTCACCCACGGTCCAGCCCACCCCCTCCCCTCCATGGAGGAGCCACCGCCCACACC
>NW_009606944.1:9364-11120 GCF_000690535.1 Cariama cristata | reverse complement strand
GACCGACAGCCCGAACCAGAGCTGGACCCGGATCTGGGCTGGGATCCTCGGACCCATCGCTTCCTCCTGGGGGTACTGCCAAAGGCAGAGCCCCGTTAATATCCCCGAGGAGGAGATTAACGGGGGATGCGAGGGATGCCAGGCTGGGGGTTGTGGGTACGAAGCCCCCGTAACCCCCGGCCAGGGCACAAGAGGGGAGGTGGGGCACGGAGCATGGCTGGGAATTGGGACAACATCAACGGCGTGCAGAGCACTTTGGGGATGACCTTGAGGTGCTCCAACGCCCGGGCGGTCGGGTCTTCCGCGTCCCGGTGAGACCCCCTTCAGGGCCAGGACACCAAACCCAGCCAACATACTTCAGCAAAAATAGAACTAATAAAGCGGGAGATGTCTCACTGCCCTTTTTTCTCTCTCTCAGTCACTTTTTTCCCCCTTCAAGTGATGCTAGTTTTCCATCCAGAGCTCAAGTGCAGGAAAAAACCCAATATATTTTGGTTCATCTTTTGCTGCCAGCTGGGCTTGGGGTTTTGGGGTTTATTCAGTTTATTTTATTTCGCTTTATTTTTTTAAAGCTTGTTCAGCACTGATTGTCTGCTCCCAAGCTGGCACGCAGCAAAAGGCCAAAGAAATATCATCTGAGATGTCAGAAGCTCGGTAAGTGCCTGGCAGGGGAATCCGCAGCTTAAATTTCCTGGGGTGGCAGAGGGTCAGGAATTTTGAAAAACATAAAATGAAAAAATAAGATACATATTTTTTAAAAAGCACCATCTGGGCCAAAGTGCACCCATCTTCACTGCCCTGGAACTTGCAGAAAATATGAAGATATTCACGGGGATCTGCTGCAGACCCACGTAAGAGGAGCTGAACTCCAGCAGAAGCAGAACCAGGCTCTCACCGTGCCCGGGGTCGAAGCTGGGGAAGGGGGTCCCTGGAGCCCCCGGCGCTCGTGGGTTAACATCATGTTGGGATTTCAGGTTTCCCTGCTTGGTTTTCTCTCTCTTGGCTTTTTTTTTAGGGGAAAACGTTTTAAAAGCAAACGTCACGCGGCACCTCCATCAAAAGCCAAGGTACCTTCAGGAAGATGGTCTGCAGCTTCCCGCAGTTCTTGCCGCAGCAGCTGGAGATGCTCCTGGAGAAGAGGACCTCGTGGGCTGGCACACGGGCGTACGCCACGCGTTTGTCTCCCTGCAGCATCCAGATCACTATATCGGGCAGGCTGTTTTGGGGCTGGAAAAACACAAAAGCCGTAGTGTCCGATCGGGGGGCTCCGAACCACCACATCAGCCACGGAGGGATGCGGGAGGCTGGAGAGCAGCCGTGCCCCGAGTCCCGCTGCCAACCCAAGACCATGGGGTGAGACCAGACAACCCAAACCCCATCCCAGCAGCTCCGCATCCCGTCTGGGTCTGGCCAAGGCAGAGCAGCCCCCTGTTTCCCCAAGCCCTGCCCTCCGCAGCCAGCCCAGGTCGCTCCAGCAGCTTTGGCTGAGGGTTTACTGGCCGTGCTGTAAAATTTTACCATCAACAAGGCTAAACCTCAACAGCTGGGTGCCAAACCCAGTGCCTTCCTAACTGGGTTCCCACCACTCCGGGGGGATGCGGGTGTAACCCCTGCACGGGGAACCAGGGCTCTGCCTGCAACAGCAGCATCGTCTCCGCTTCCCGCCGTGCCGCCGGGCGATTGCTCACAGCCGTCACACCAAAACAGCACTGTGACGGCCAGCTTGGGAAGAATGAGACCCCTCCAAGGGGAAAAG
>NW_009606944.1:7084-9333 GCF_000690535.1 Cariama cristata | reverse complement strand
CCCCCGCGCCGTTCCCTCCTCTGCCATGGCCTTCAGCCTGGAGAGCCAGTCCTCCGCCTGCTCCAGGGCTGCCAACAGGCTCGAGTCCTCGTGCTTGAGCTTCAGGGCTGCCTTCACTATCTGCTCCAGGTTGGTGCTGCGAAAGCGGTACATGTTCTGGTCCAGGTGGGTGCTGGCCGGCTTCCCCAGGACCTCGGGCAGGGTCAGGCTGCAGGGGTGGGTAGAGATGCGGCGTTAGCAGCTCACTCACCCTCCCGTGGGGTTTTGCTGTCTTTCTTCAATTTTTTTTTTTCCTCCTTTTTGGCAAGTTTCCAAAGAATTAACAAGTCACCGAAGATACATTTCGGGAACACGGCAATGCCAAGAGCAAAGGAGCTTCAAACCGCACTTGCAGCCCCCACGCATCACCCGCAGCAGCCAGGACGGGGCCCCGGCTGAGCCACGCACACCCTGCACACACACACACACACACACGTATTTTAATATAAATTGATTCAAGCTGCTGGATAAACGGTTCAGGAGTCCGGGATGCTCTTTGCTGCGCTGAGCCATTTCGAGCTTTTCCTGTAAAACGCAGTGATTTACGGTGCTGCTGCTACAAACGCTCTTCTTGCTCCCAGCTCCCAACCCGCATCCCCTCGCCAGCCGCCGGGTTTTCTCCCTCGGGCTGGGCTTCACAAGCCCTGTTTTCATTGCATGATAAATCAGAAGTACAACATCTCTTGCCCAGCTATGCTCATCGAGATGTGCCACGGACAGACGCACACCGTGGTACCGGCCCAGGACAGCGTTGGTGGAGGTTGTCCCCGCTTAATAACCCGGTCTGGTCAAATTTGCAAATTAAACTTCTAATTTCTGCATAAAGTCAAAGTTCCAGGAGGCTTAGGGAGGGACGCACGGTTGAAACGGGAGCGGTGAAATTTAGTTCTTTCATTTGTCTTAAAGAGAATTAGGTTCGCTGTTGTTTCCAAAGGGAGGCAGAGCACTGCGGGCGTTGCGGATTAGCCCGATCGCTCCGTAGCATCCTGTGCGAGGAGCTCATTTCAAAGCTTGTGTTGGGGTTGCAACCCCAAGCCCTCCGCGGTCAGACCAATCGCACTCCTTGAACTCAAGTTTTGCGTGTCCCCGCTTCATTCGCGTCTTTATTCCGAGGGAGCTGCTAACGAGCTGAGCCCCCGCTCCTTTTCCGTGGGTCACACCGTCAGTGGGGCACGGGAAGGACACCGCTCCCCCACCACGCAAACACCGCTTCGCGGCAGAAACCAGAACGCACTTCAATATCCTTGCAGGAACAGGGGAAAATAGGAAGGAAAAAAAAAAAAACAACTAAATGTACTCACTGAGGTTTAATTTAATTTCAGAAAGAGAAACTATAAAACTATGCACCGGAGGACCATGGACTCCACCAAATGAAATGTAAAAATACCATGAAAAAAAGAAAAAAAAAAAAGGTGGCAAAAGGATGGAGAAGCCCCCATTAAAAGCATAAAACTCAAAGAACTGTCCCCATTCGGGGGGATGAACAAGAGGAGGAACGTGTGCTGGTGAGCCGGGGTTGGAAGCGGCATTTTTCATCGCGAAAAAGTCGGGAGGACGTCAGGGTAGAGCCCCTCGCCAGGGTCCATCCTGCCTTGGGCGCCAGGCGGAGCGGACTGGGAGCAAACCAGTCGAGCAGCAAAAAAAGCATAAAACTCAAAGAACTGTCCCCATTCGGGGGGATGAACAAGAGGAGGAACGTGTGCTGGTGAGCCGGGGTTGGAAGCGGCATTTTTCATCGCGAAAAAGTCGGGAGGACGTCAGGGTAGAGCCCCTCGCCGGGGTCCATCCTGCCTTGGGCGCCAGGCGGAGCGGACTGGGAGCAAACCAGTCGAGCAGCAAATCGTTCTCAATTCAGGTAGGAAACAGCTGGGATCTGCAGCTTGGTGCTTAATATTGCTTAACATTCCTATGATTGGAGGACTGGAAGGAGCAACGCGATGGCAACCTCAACGAGACCTGGGAGGATCTGGGGGAACCTGAGATTACCAAGTCCGACTCTTGCATCCAACAAACCAGCAGAAAGCACACCTAAGAGGAGAAGAGCCGGGAGATGGACAACCTAGTCCCGAAAGGTCCCTTGCGGAGGGATGCTGGGGTCCAAAACCCTGCCTGGGCTCCCCGGCAGCCCACAGCATCCTCCTTCCCCAAGGGCTCTGCCACCCTGCACCAAGGGGATGGACATCTCCTGGGCGCGGAGCTGGTTAAGGGAG
>NW_009606944.1:6666-7023 GCF_000690535.1 Cariama cristata | reverse complement strand
GGGAAAAGCAAAAGGGCTGAACTGAGAACACCGCTGGTGCGTCCTCGGGTGAACGTTGTGCTTCCAGCTGGGGAAAGTTGCGACAGAATTGGACAAAAGGATGATTAAAAACACGGATTCTCTTCTGCAGGAGAGGCTCTCCGGCCACCCCCTGCATATTTTGCTGTGCTCCCAGCTCCGGCAGGGAACGGTGGATGGGTCAATTCACAGGCAGTTCTCTTCCGAGCTCCGGCATGGAGCAATCCTCGTGCCACGGGAGACAGGGCCAGGAGCAGAAGGAGAAAACCCACCCTTCAGGTCAGCGCTGCTGCCCACCAGCACAAGGAGCTGCAGGAGCTGCCTGGACCTGGCTGCAAT
>NW_009606944.1:2977-6633 GCF_000690535.1 Cariama cristata | reverse complement strand
CCCTAACCTTGTCCATTTATATGCTACTTCCAATTCTTGTCTTCTCCAGAGAGCGGCCGTCTTCCATCCCTTCACGATCTGGAAAAGACGTGGGCAGGGCGATGCCAGCAGCACATCACTGTTTTCCTACTGGGAACAGAGGTCTGGACCCAGAGGAGGATGGGGAAGCACTGGAGAGCAGCAGAGGGATGTCCATCCCTCCGAAATCCCAACGGAAAAGAGCTCTGTGCCGGCTGAGTGCAGAGACCAGGCTTTGGCAGCATCATGGGGGGAGCCACGGATGGGTCCAGCTGCATGTCTGTGCCGGCTGAGCGCAGAGACCAGGCTTTCGTAGCATCATGGGGGGAGCCATGGACGGGTCCCGCTGCACGGCTTAGCTCATCCCCTTCAGGGCAGAGTGCATGGAGGGGTGTGAAACCCCCCAAAAAGCCATCGGGACTGTTCCAGCTGCCCCCCACCATGGGTATCACCCTTGCCAGCCAGCCCCAGTCCCTGCACCAAGCCCCGGCAGAGACAGAGGAGCCGCGTCCCACAGAAGCTGAGCACAGAGCGGGGCCAGGAGCCAGCGGGAACCACGGGTTTGGCACGTCCCGTGGCCACATTTTTCCCGTCCCCTCCCAGTTAATTGAATTTGTTTTGGAGGGCACAGCATCCCTGGAAAACCCAAAGCCGTGGCTCACCCCTCAGGTCCCTCCCGCGTGCCCAGGAGCAGGAGAGTATCGACAGCCCGTCGGATGGCTCTGACCTTTCTAGCGGAGCCAGCACGCATGGGGGGCAAAACACATCTCCTTTGTGAGGCTCAAAAGCAAACAAACAGGGAGTTGGAAGTACACGTCTGTGTTTTCTTAAGCGTGCCCTCCAGGAGGGCTGCGGAGCAGGGTCAGCTTGTTCAAGGTCTCCTTGCCCGAAGGAAGGAGGTGTCTGGTCCCACACGGGTGTCACGGGAGGGACCAGGGAGGCTGCACCCCCATGCCTGCCACCCCCCAGCACCTCCATGACCTCTCCTTGGGTTTTTCAAAGAGCAGGGGGGACAGAAAGGAGGACCCAGGGCTTGGCAGCGAGCTCAGCACCATCGCCCCAAGTTTAGGTGACTGGCACAAGCCCAGGCGGACAGTGTGCGTGGTCCTGTAGGCTGGTGGGTATTGTGGGAGGGGTGGGGGGTCAACTGGTCCCAGCAGGTTTGGTGGCCTCAGGGACAGCCAAGGTGGCCAAATTCTCCCTCTCTGCTGAGCTAAAGGATCAAAAGCCACCACATGAGCTCAGTGGCCAAGGAGGTCCACCCGCCACAGTCACCAGTTGCCACCAACGGGGTGTCCCAGCCCACTGCAGAGCTGTCTCCGCAGCTTGGCTGCTCTCCACCTACCTCCCAAGGCAAGAAAGCGCCGCGAGGCAGAGCAGCTCTCTTAATTCCCCTTGGCAAGGTCTTGCCGGGGCTAAAAACACATCAACGATCCTGCTATTGCCCTTCCCCAAATTGATGGCACGGAGCTGCTGCAGGAAAAGTTGTGTGGCCAGGCACGGGCATGGGATGGGACTTGGAGATCGTCTCCATGGGCATAACTGAAGGGGAAACCGTGGTCCAAAGACCCTGGGGAGGTCAGTCCCTGAAACACCTGCCTGAGGGTTAAGCTGCCCTTGGGATAAAATGCCACGGTCATACGCCAGTGATGCTCCCCAGAGCAGCTCCTCATTCCAACAAAGTGCAATCCAGCCCTCCAAAAAACAGGCTCCATGGAGAGAAAGCCCGTGGCACGCCGCCAGCCTCCCCTGGATGAATGTTCAAGTGCTTAGAAAGGCAAAGCAGCAGCAGACAGCGGTGGTGCTGCCCACAGGGACGGTGGGGTGGCTCTGCCATCCAGCCCTGCAACATCCCCGTCCCCTGGTCCAGCCGTCACACAACACCCACGCACAGCCCAACACCACCTTTGGGTGCTCTGCATGGTGCCTCCTACACGGCACACACAAGACTCAACCGGGAAGCCTCATCGGTGGGTCCTCAGCCCCCAAACCCCACCACCCCTCTGGCAGGGCTGGCCTGGCTCTGGCTCCTGCCCCGACACAATGCCACTCATTCAGGTGAGCCGTGCGGCAGCCCTTGCACGAAGGCTGGAAATTTATGACTTGCCTTAAATGTCACCTTTTCAACTCCGTGCCTTGGCTCGGCAACCTTTGAAGCAAACATTAGCAAATGACCGGTGTTTTTCAGAAGGGGGGGAAGAAAAAAAAAAGAAGTCGTCCCTTCCAAGATAAATAAGTGCTCTGGCAATAAATGGCATGAAAAGGCTCACATTCAAAACTGGCAGAAAATACCTGCAGTCAGCGATGATGTCATCCGTCAGCTGGGCACCCAGGGCATCCAGCTCGCTCGGAGAGCGGTTGGCCTTGAGAGCAAGTTGGACCTTCTCCAGGTTTGCTTCCTGCAGGATAGGTGAGGAAGAAGAGCTGCACAGCAGGGAACCCCCCAGCGTCCCTCCCCATTCCACATCCAGGACCCTCCCAGTGACCACCTGGGGCTGCTCCCCATGGTCAGAAACTCCAGCCTGGGTCCCACCAGGGCTCTGCACCTCTGGTTTTGCTCCTGTTGGATCTCCGGAGGAAACGATAATGAAATACAGCAAGAAATCCCATCGATAGCTCAGGAGCTGAAGGAAGGTCCTTGCCTCCTGCGCCTGCACCCGCAGGCAGGTGGGTGGCATGGCAAAGCACTGCGCTCACACCCCACTGTCACCCCTGTGGGCACGAGGGTTGTCCCTTTCCCTCCATCACTCCACGGGCTGAGCGGGGCACCCGGGGACACCGACAGATTTCCCCTCCACAGCACAAGAGTCATCAAACCCCGAACCTGACCCACCATGGAGATGGCCTCTGTCCCCTCTCTGTCCCCCCAGGGAGGACGCACAAAGGAGATGGACAATGCTCCTTGCCACCGTGGCACTCACCAGCCTGTCCGCTGCGTGCTGGAGAAGGTTTTGGGCATCAGTCCGATAGCTGATATCTTCCCAGTAGGAAGACAACACAACCACGGGCTTCACGTTGCCCCAGGGCAGGTAGTAATACTGGCAACCTGGAGGGCACAGCACTCCGGTGAGCTCGTGAAATTGGGGTGACGGGGGACCCCACTCCTCAGGACCAGAGCAGAGGCAAAGGAGGGCAGGGCAGCATTTGCCCTTGGGCAGAAGCCCATCTCTAGGGCTCAACGGAGCAAGAATACAGGAATTATATTCCCCAAACCCGTGTGCAACAGAGCAATGCACACCAAGGTCCAAAGGGATGTGAGCCAACAGCTCCTGTGGAGCAGCGAGGCCAGAAACCGAGACAGCCCCAGTGGGGTGAGGACATCCCACCCAGAGCAAGAGCCCCACAGGAGCTAGGGAAAGGCCACCCCAAAGCATGAGCTCTTCCTTAAGAGACAGGGGCACCGTTAGTGCTGCCCAGAAACCACCTCAAGCCAGCACAGAGCTGAGAAAAGTAGTCCTGGCTTCCTCGCTCCTCCCCAGTCACATATTTCCCCTTCACAGCATGATTGAGGTGGGCAAGGACCTCTGGAGGTCATCTGACCCAACCCCTGCCAGAGCAGGGTCACCTTGAGCAGGTTGTCTAGGACCACAGCCACTTGGGTTTTGAGCAGAATCACAGAATCACAGAATGGTTTGGGT
>NW_009606944.1:0-2935 GCF_000690535.1 Cariama cristata | reverse complement strand
AGTGACATCTCCCACTCAATCCGGTTGCTCAGAGCCCCGTCCAACTTGACCTTGGTTGTTTTCAGGGAGGGGCCATCGACTGCCTCTCTGGGCAACCTGTGCCAGTGCTTCACCACCCTCATTGTCAAAAATCTCTTTCCTATATCTAGTCTGAACATCCCCAAGGATAGAGATTCCACACCCTCCCTGGGCAGCCCGTCCCCATGTTGCTCACCGTCAAAGACGGCCCGGCTGTACTGCGTGGTGGAGGCCAAGGGCAAGCAGGTGTTGTCAAATTTGTTGCCATAGTTGCCAATGCTGACCTCAAATTGGATGGCGTCATCCACGTCCTGGAGCATGGTGGCCGAGTAGAAGGCAGCGAAGAGGGAGTACTTCCGACGGCGCAGGTACTTCTGCAAGAGGCACGGGGCCGTGTCCGTAGAGGAGAGCCCACCGCCACCCTCCTACACACAGACCCTCCGCTACCCCGGCACGCACCAGCTCAGCGAGGGAAAGCTCATTGCAGGGAAGAGAAGCATACCTTGCAGTGAGGGAACTTGGGGTGAGATATTTAGGAAAAACCTAACAAAGGAGAAGGCTAGACCTTTCCATAAGAAACACAGTTTAAACCTGAAGAAACAAGCAAAAAGGAGCACATCTGCGATAGCGCCTGAGTTGCGGCAAATCTCCCCGCCCTCCGTGTTCACCACGGTCTGCTGCTCAGACGGAGCAAGATTGACAGTTTGGGATGGAAAAACAGCAGGAGACACCTTCCAGGAGCTCACCGACCGTGCCACTGCTCACGGGGCATCACCCACCCAGGATCAACACCCGCGACCCTTCCGTAGTGCCCCGCATGCCGTGCTGCCGGAGGGCCGACCCCAGAGCCCACGGGGTGGGATACCCCACGGAGACCCCGTTACCTCCACCCGCAGGATGTCATCCGCAGAAATGTCCTCCACCTTCTGCTCCACGTGCTCCACCAGTTTGGTCTCCAGCTCCACCAGTATCCTGCCGCGATAGGCAACTCCCTCGCCCTTGGGGTAGACCAGGGACAGGCGTCAGGACCCCGTGACCCCCTCCCCGCAGTCCAGCTCTGCCTTTGCTTTCACTGGGCTCCATTGCAGAGGAGAGAGGTCAGGCAAAGGATTTCTGCAAGCGCTTCCAAGGTGGAGAGCGTTTGGGCAGCAGAGCAATACCGGGAGGTGCTTAGCCAGCGGGAATAGCCAGGGGCAGAAAACGCGGTGCAGGCTCCTAATAACAAAGCCAGTTTGGGTTAATAGCAGCTTTCTTTTGGCACAGAGGAGTGGTAGTTTCGTTTCGGTCGTGCTGGAAAGAAGCCAACGTCACCTTTCCTAAATTGACAGTCTCGTAAGGGTCGGGGAAGCCGGTGAACTCCCGGGGGCTGCCGTAGAGGTTGATATAGCAGGGACCAAAGGTCGGCAGGAACCCAAGCCCGTCGTCCGCTGGGGATCACAGGGGAAAAGAGCCGTTAGAGAGTCCCGAAGGCACCTCGGGGACGTGTCCCGTGGGTCTTCGCTGCAGGACTACAGGGACCACAGGCAGGCGGCTGGAGGCCACCAAAAAGCTGCAGTTTTTCAACCCCTTTTAAGCCCTCCGACCGCTTACCTTTTTGCAGGAGAAAGACAAGGGGGGTGGGGGGCTGCAGGGGGGACACAGAGCTTCCCGGTCGCAGGAAGGGTCCCCAGAGAAGGGGAGCATCGCTTTGCTGGTGTGACCCAGCGTAAGGGATTTACACCCACCGAGGAGCTGGCCCCACACTCCCCTTAAGGCAGCGCGAGCGTTTGGAAGAGCATCACCCATTTTTAGGAAACCTCGAGCAGAAGGAGCAGCAGCAAAGTTTGCAAGGACCTGCCCTGAGCTCCCAAGCCCAGCTGGCTCGGCACACAACACACGCTGCCCTACGACAGACCACGAAGGCATCGCTGCCCACCCGGGACACCCCAAACCCCGTGGGGGAAAGGGCAGGGGAGCCCTTTCCCCGCTCCCGCAGGGCAGGGGGAGGCCGTGCTGGAGCCAACCCCCTCTTCCCACCAAGGTGCCCAGGCACGACACAGCCGATGCTCCCCCAGCTCCGGCCCTGACGGCACCTGAACCAGCAAAACCGATTACCGAGCGGTGATTGCAAACCGAGAGGCTAAGGGGACGTACGGTCTGCGGCTTTGAGAGGCTTCGCGAGAGCAGGAAACTCATCTGAGGCACAAAGAAAGGGAGAGAGGTTAGGGAAGGCTGGCAGAGGAGCGTGGAGGAAGGAGGGAGGGTTATGAGGAAGGAGGGTGGATGCTCTCATGGGCTTCTGGTGTCGAGAGAGACAGAGAGAGAAAGGAGGAGGGTGTTACGCAGCCCTATCGCCCCTCCAGAGGCTGTAGGATTGGTGTGGAACAGGAGGATGTGAGCATCCCTGAAGGATGCTCCGCAGGTTGCAAAAGCTGGATGGAGGGGCAGTTGGCCGGCACCCCCTTGGGATCAACCAGGTCTCAGCGGTGGGGTGGGGTGTGTTGGTCCCGGGCAGACCCCTCGCAGCCTCCTCTTCCCTCCCCGGCCTCTTTCTCTCTCTCCAGACCAGCCCAGGAGCTGCACTTTAACCGGGGAAGAACAGGGCTGGACACACAAGCACCGCAGTGAAGAGTGCTGCACCCCAACTCCACGCCTGCATGCACGGCCGGGCAGGGCTGGGGGCACGGGCTGCTGCCGGCCCCATCCCACGTCCCCACGGCACAGGGATGGATGCTCGTGATGGGGCGGGTGTTTGCAGGGCACCCGAGAGTCTCAGGGATGCAGAAAGCAAAAGGAGCAGAGCGAGGGGAGTCCCGGGGGGTGCAGATGCCACCGAAGCTCGTTAGCAGCAGGAGATGCTCACGCGGGTTAGGGCAGTCTCTGCTTTCAGCCCTGCACTGGCTCTCGGCAGCCCCACAGCAGCGGCCCATCGCCCGAC
>NW_009606943.1:23625-51195 GCF_000690535.1 Cariama cristata | reverse complement strand
CTGCCGCCGTGCCCCGGGAGTCGCGTACCTCCGGGCGGCACGAAGAACAGCCGTCAGCCTCTCCCCTTCGGTGGCACCTCCCGGCTGAAGGCAGGAGCAGCACCCACACGCAGCGGGGAATCGGTCCCAGGCTGGAGTTAAGACCTGGAGGTGGTACTGAGCCGTTTTGCAAGCGAGAAAACATAAGAACAGGCAAATAAAGAATGTTTCGTAGTTCGTTCGTTCACTACTAAACCTTAAGCGAGGAGAACCGATTTTTGGTTTTTTACTATGTTGCTCGAGAGCAAGTTTTTTGTGTAGTAAGCAAGCTTACAGAGGGGTTTTGGGTTTGTTTTTTTCACAGCAGAAGCCAAGTACTACAGGAAGGGTCTGGTCTGATGGTAGGATAACTGATCATGTTGGTTTCTGCCCGGACTTACTCCCTGTAAGGCCAAGCAACCGTCCGAAGGTGTCTTTCCCTTTGAAAAACTGTGAGGTATTTCATAGGGGTGTGGTGAGGCTGAGTTCATTGACATATGTGTTCATTCTGCTTAAATTAAATGCAGAGGTGGTGGCACTGGCAATTGCAAAGATGCCTGACATTTCCTAGTATAAAGGCTGTGTTTACAGATGCCTACAACTGTCAAACATCAGCTGAAATTTTCCATCCAAATGCTTGTTTCACATTGGGCCCACGCTACAATATTTTGCCAAGACAACTCTGTTGGCTGGAGAGTTGGAAAAAACAGTCATGTAACCTAGATGTCATTCTTGTCCTTAACAAATCCCTGGTGTAAACTTGCACCTGAGCAGACAAAAATAGTTTTATAAGGCATTCTTCAGGTCTCTACGAAGGAGTCTGCTCATAAACTGCTCAGAAGTGCGGTGGAGTGTCACGGCTCAACAAGACAACATGTTAGCTGTGTGGCCGGAGGTGCCCAGGCAAACATGCAGTGAAGTGTTATGTAGGCTAGGAGCTCATTAAGAGCCAGTGAGAGTCACTTCATGAATGGTAACCAGGGGAACTCAGTCATGGTGTTGAGCCCTATCTCTGCAGACTTTTCAGTGGTTTGTGGCAAATGGAGAATGACAGTTTAAAATACGATTGTCTGCTACTTATCCATCCCTTTGGCAGTGGCCACTGCCTTCACAGTCGAACACTATACATGCTACGGTAGGCAAGGCCCAACAGTTTAGTTCAAATAAACTAATCCACTGAAGCAGATGTAGGAATTCTAACTCTGTTCGAGGAACACCTTTATACTGGGGCATATAACTCTGGCAGAGGGCCAGAGCAGATACAGGGAAGAAGTAATTTCTTCTTTCTCTTTTGTAAAACCTCCTAGTCTGTAGTCACATTTGTGGCCTCCTGTAGTGATTCAGAGTACATTTTAAATAGCAAGAGGAAAAATTCTGCAGTTGGTAATGCCAGTTCTCACATCCCTTATGTAAACAAGGCACAGCTATAGATGAGGTTGCAACACCTTAAATAATTTTGAGCACTGCCAGTAATGAAGCCACAACATATAGTCCGCATTAGCGAAAGCTGAAATGGAATCAGATAAGTCGTATCTACCACAGCAAGAATCCAAAAAGGAAACAGCAACAAAGGTCAAAAGCATTAGAAAGAACGGATGCTAAGTTCCAAATGCCAAATAAAGGAAAACACATGACCAAAGTAAGAAGCAAAGTAATAGCCTTTGAAATAGATAATTGACTGCATTTTTCATATGGATAGAGGAAATGCGTTCAGTATTTAGAAGAAAATATATAAGTTTGAATCAGTTTTATAAACTCTGCAAATATTGACGTTCCCAGAATGTACCTTTAAGAGGGACAATCAGTGCAATTTTCCAGAATTGTTTAGCTTCACCCACATTGTTTACCTTCACCCACATTGTTTACATAAACAGTGCTGAAGAATAAAGAAAAAGCATGGTTTGCTGTCTTTTCAGGCATCACCTTGATGATAGCTCTACTAGGAGTGTAACAGGTTCTAAAGAGCACTGTAATTTTTTTAGTTCAAACTCAGGCTGTATTTGAGGTAAGTCCAAGCAAAAGTTTGTGTCAGCCCTGTTTTACTGTGATTCCCATAATCCTCCGCAAAACTCAGGTTCCCAAAGCCATGCTGTTTCATGAGCAGCTCAGGTTTTGTTCTAAAAAAAAAAAAAAAAAAACCAACAAATTTACCAGCCTTCACTGTAGCAGAGCAAAGCATGAAAAAGTTAAGGTAGACAGCCTAAACATTCTAGTACGAAAGCTGAAGGAACAATTTTTTACTTTTTATAATAAATGCTTCAACTTTTCAGTACCTGAATTAGCATCATGTTGATACATTTATGGATGGAGAAGGACTTCAAATTCTCTTTTATAGACACAGAAGTCCCACAGGCTGTTCTCTTCTCAGCAGTTTTTGTTGAAAAGTGGAGGACTCTGTAGATGGCCAATAGTGCAGTGCATTAAGTGATTACTGCTATGTATCTCTAACAAAGGAATGATTATCAATATGGGATGGTACTAAAAGCCTGGAATGCCTTCTTGGAAAACAACAGCTAAATATATTCTTAGTATTACCATGGTGTGTTGTAAGTTAATTTTTAAAAGGTTGTTAAAACAAAACAAAAAAAAAAAAAACAACTTACTGGAGTGATAGGAACATGTTAAATTTCTTCCTTTTCCAAGTAAAACAATTAGCTTTCTGACTGCCAGTTTTGCAAGCTTGGTTTGACATACGCTGTCTAGTTCAAGAACATTTTCAACCCTTCCTTTGGCTCTTAAAACTTTTTAATTCCTGAGCCTTAAGATGTTTATCATAACTCATTTGTCTGGTGCAATTGACTGAAGCAATTTTAATTACTTTAAGAGCCATAATTTTTGTGTTTCCTCAGCATTTTTTACCAGCATTGTACTCGTGCCTTTCTTTGCCCCTTTAGGTCCAATTGTTTCATGCACTGACTTGGGCATTGGGTTGTTAGTCTGTGTGAACTCAAAGGGCAGAAATCTGTCCCACAGCAACAGAAGCCCTCTATAGCCACACAATTACTTCTGATTCAGTTCACCTGGTGAGCAGAAGTGTCCTCTCTGCAAGATGGCAGAAACTACTAATGGAAATTCTTAAAGGCAGATTATGAAAGCTCAGCCCAGCTCTGATTTGATGCTACTATACAAGAAATTGCTGTGGACCTGAAGCTTACTTTCTGTTAAAGAAAAAATCTTTTGTATCAGCTTGCAAATGTTGCGGCAGAACTGTACCAGCACCGTTAAATGAGCAAGTTTTGCTCCTTCTGTTGCACTACTAAGTTCACAATTCAGCGCTAGCATACTACCCAAGTTTTAGATGGAAACGTACTTTTACAGTTGTTTTATACAATATGTGTTTGTGATAGAACTGTGGATACTCAAAATTAATTCACCCATTCCCAATGGTGCCATATTTTGCAGTTCAAACTCTCATTCTGCCACTGAACTGGATTTTCCAATTACTCTTATAGTGCAGTTAGCATTTGAAGAATAGCATACAGTAGTGTTGTAAGATAAAGATGGTTAACTTGAGCTATTGAAAAAAGCATTTTGCAAAAAAGTTCTAAAAATAAAATGTTGGCTTATCAAAACCTGTCGAAGAAAATGGCTAATTTCAATTAATACATTGTTTTGCTAATAAAGGCAAAAATAGTTTTAAAAGCCATTGCTTCCAAATGAGGCATTTCCTACTTGTGAATACTTGGTTTTCTTTGACTTGCAATGGCTTTGTTTCAAAATGTAAATTACTTAGGTGTTAAAAAAATTAAGAGACAATAATAAGAATAATAAGAATTATAAGAATAAAACTGGAATTTTTTTAGATATTTTGACTGACTTGATCTCTCTTGTCTTTCAATTCACAAATGAAAACTTTTCTATGTAAGCCTTGCTATAATGTTTAGAAAAGGCAGTGAAAGTGTATTTTATACTCTTATAGACAAATTAGTTCCCTTGTAGCAGAGCTTTATTGAGAAGTAGTATTTATGATCTGGTGGATACCACAACTCAGTGAGGTTGTTTTCTGGACATTATACTTAGTCACCAGAAAAGGTTATATTTCACTACAGCTGTAAATCTCTAATTACTGTGAAACAGGCCAATTGTGCTAAGGAACATTTTTGCACACACTTGCATGCAAATTGATTTACAAAGGCCAAATAGGAAAAATTCCCTGAAAACATAATTCTTGTAATTGACAACTGACTTAACCGCCATGTCAGCAACTCATAATATTGTGTAAGTCAGGTCTGACTTACAAAATTGCCTTTTACTATCCATCAAATCAGTAGAAACGAGGAAGGAAAGAAGGGACTGAGGAGGGGAGGAAGGAAGATCACTAGTCATTGACCTAACAGAGAAAGCAAATTTTGCAAAAGAGCATCCCTCAAAATGCCCAAAGACTCACTTGCAGAAAGTTTATTCAAAGTTTTGTGCATAGAAGAGAAAATCAAGATAAATATCCATTTCAAAACTGTAACAATATGCCTACTCAAATTAGTGCTTTAAATATCACCTGCAATTTTTCATTTTCCAGTGTTACCAACAGACCAGTCCCATCATTCTTGTTTTCAACGAGTAATTCCATAGAAATACTCAGCTAAGCACAATGAATACTAGGCCACGAGGTGTTATGCAAGGGTATGAACAACAGACCCATCATGTGATGGTCCTTGCCAGTATGGGGAAGAAGCAGAATCTGAACGTGGACCCAAGCAACTGTCTTTGTCCCCACTCCAGTCCTGCCAGTTAGTTCAGCAGCTCTGCTGCTGGTCTCGCCTTCACTACCAGGACTGCAGCAAGCAGGGGAAGCAGCTGACGTTTTAATTCTCTTAACGCCTTAACAGCAGCTTGGAATGTGACTCACCACTGCAGGAGAGGAAACAAAACATAATTCCTGGGAGTCAAAGTAAGCCCTCTCTCCTGTCCTGCAAGGGGGTATGCAATGCTTCTCCTCTGAGTATGTCACCTCACTAGTGAGAGCATCATTCTGCTTATTTACACAGCTTTCTTAGATCCATCGTCACCTGTTGTGCACTCCTTGTAGATTAAGGGAAATAACAGCAGATGTGTTGAACTCTTACTCCACATGTGAGGTTTGCTAAATGGCTGTGTAGACCAAAACAGGCACTGCTGTGCGGTGGCTTTAGCTGGATGTCTGACATCCAGGATCTAGTGGATAAGCTTCTGCACAAATTACAGCTTCTCATTAGGCAGCCTGTCTGGATTGGCACAGGGGGGAACGAGGGGTGGAATAAATGATGCATTGATAAAAAGGCTGTAAGTAATATATGATTCAAGTTTTCCCCGGTATTGTTCCATAACCCTTGTTTAACAGCTGCTAGATTCAATCATTCAAATAAGCTGTAAAATTTGTACAATTCTTTGGGCACACGCTAGCCACTAATGTTAGGACATCCGCAGAGGGTATTTGGGAAGAAAGTCTGTATTTTTCACTCAAGTTTATGTTGGGATGTATATACAGATGTGAGGGGTTTTTTTCTGTGTGGGAACTAAAATTAAGTAAATACCGGGAAGTTCAGGATAGAATGATGAACGGTCAGCACGTGCAGTGTTGGTGGCTGTCATTTAATTAAGTACAGTTTGGGAAGCAACATGATTCAAGGGTAGAAAGAGCTGTCATGGGGTTGAGGAAGGGAAAGGCTATGGACAGGGTAGAGCTACGCAGTCTAGTGGTCTCCTCTCTTGTGGGAGGGGAAGGCAGTTGGAGAGGACACTTTGCAGTACGATTCCCTCCTGCTACCCTGTAAGTATGCTTCAATGTAGTTAATACCCAAAATGAATGTAGGAGAGATGCAATCCCCAAAAAACAAAGATGGATGGTCTGACCTGGATCCTATGTGAGTTCTTCACAAAATCTGGAAATATACTTAAGCCGTCTAAAATACTGACATTCTCAAATACTAACATTTGGTAATTAACTATTGAGGATGTGACAGATTCACTGAGTCCAACACAAGCTCTGTGTGGAAGCGCTGAATATGAAAGGATGCTTCACACCCTTAGTTTTGCCCACTGTCAAGAGATTCATACTCTTTTTCTAACTGCAAATAAGTAAGCTAATTAATCTTACTATATGTAAAATTAAGTGTGCAGTCACCACAGTCTTCCTAGACTGTGTGATGGAGACAGGTATATTCTGTTTAAGAAGCTGTTTGTACTGCCAAGTAAGCACCATGTGGTCAAGGCCTCATTTAGCAGGAGCTTGCTCTATATACACTGTGGAAGCCTTACACTTCCATTTATAGCTATTTACCAATTATGTCACAAGTTAAGAGTGGAAACTTTATCCATATAATTGGCATTCTGGCACATGACATGCAAAGAATAAAACGCAACCTACAAACTGATCCTACTGCTGCAGACTGGCAGATTTCAGGTCTGATTTTCAGAAGTGTGAGAAATTGATACTGCCACTGCATCCAATGAGAGTGACACAAGACTAGGCCCTCCAGGCTGTAATGCTCAGATGACATCATGTTCTATAACCATGACAAAATACGCCTTACAGATACTGCCAACTGGGTGGCCTCTTCCACATGATCACCCACTTGTGCACTGAGAATCCTGGCAGACAAATTACTTCATGGTCTAAAGTCCACTCCTTACAAGCTAGCACGTTCTCTATGTATGTTCATCCTTTTCAATGGTGGAATTACTGAGTAAAATGAAAATCTCAGCTGAGGCACAATGGTTTGATCCTGAGAGCTCAGCAGTGATAATACAGAAGTGAAACATACATTCTCAAATATATCCTGGCTACCTATCTACCAGCCCCAGGGATGCTAAGTAGTAAATGTAACAGAGGAAATGCTGATTTTCTTGCTGTACTAACAGATTGGTATATGAAGCGGAGACTTAATTTATAGTACAGATCTACCGTCCATCCATTTAAAAAGCCCAGGATTTTTAACATTAAGTCAAAGCATATATGAAGTTTAAAAATGCAGAGCAGGAAATGTTCCCCTGACACCCTTTTTGATAATAAACGCATCTGAAGGAAGATACACACTCGACATAATGATTGTTTGGTAGAGGGATTCCTTGTCTTATATATAGCAGCTTCTACAACAATACACTGAGGTAGGAAAAGCAAACCATCATCTCCAAGTCACAGTGTCTCTGACAAGGACTCAAGACTAAAACTATTCAGGAATGCAACAAAAACAAAAGAAGAAAGCAGCATGAAAACACAACTCCTTGGAATGCAGTTGGGAAGAAAAAAAAAAAAAAGGATTGTAATACCAGTTTTCTGTCTGAGTTTTTGGGGAAGTCACAATATATTTAAGTCCCTCAGTTCACAACCAAGTTCACTGGCCTTTTAGAAAGCACTTTGAGACGTAGGGATTAAAAAGCCTTATTTGATCACTTTGCATAGCTGTTTATAAAGTTTTCTTTAAAGACATTGTTAACTTCACTCTTCACTGTCTGCTCTTTCTGGCCCTGCCATTTGAGGGAATACTATTGAAAAAAGCACTTGGGATATTTCTCTTTTAAAGTGTTCCCATCTCTCTCATTCAAGACTCAAGTAATTTTTCAGCATATATACTCTAAATTCCAGCTGATAAATTGATTTTACTGGGAAACTTATTTTACCTTCTGAAAGATGATAACTGATGAAAGGAACAAAAAGTTCTTACAGCAATATACTGCATCTGCTAAACAACCTCTCCGTATTTAAGTGGCTCTGATTGTTTCTTTGGCCACCAATAAGTTTAGACAGACATAAAAGCAGTACTTTGAATTGGTAAAAATAATCCAGAAGAGCCATTGACTTTAAGATCCAGAAAAAAAAAAAAACCACAGCCAAAATGAGTCAAAGCTATAATTTCGAGATGCCTGAAGACACCTGCATCTGAGCCCTGGTTTGTGGCCGAGCACCCCAACCAACTGCAGGTGCCACCACGCTACGGAAAGTGGTCGGGCAGCGCCGCCTTCTGTGGGCATCTCTGGTCTGGCTTAAAGTCTGCGCTTTGAGGGTCCGTCTGCAGGAGAAGTCCAGTTTATTTATTTTTCCCTTTCATAACCTACTGTATTCTCTGGCTCATCTCTGAGAAGTTCGCTGTCAGTTCTCATGACTTGCAAGCCAAGAAGGGTGCTTAATTAGGGATATCCATTTGGAAGTGTGTCTTTGGGCACTTGTAGTCACACAAAGCAGCCTTTTGGTTTGTCTTCTGCTCCTGGTCTTGCCTGACCTTTCATCTGACCGCAGATAAATACAGAGTAACTTCAGATTTTCTTATTTAGATTCTGTGAAAGGGTAAGTGGAACAAAAATTTTATGCACTCTGGAAACTTAGTGTAGCTGTACTTGGCAATTGCAATAGAAAGTTAGCTAAAATAAAATAAATTATCAATTGCAAGCATTAAGTAGGGCATTTTCTTAAGCTGCCAGAGACACTAAGTTCATGTATCTATTTATACCTGCACTCCACATCTGGGTTGAGGTATTTGGAGCCTACTGCTGCAGAAATGAATCTGTCATAGAACTGACTTGAACAAGTCTGTCTTATTTAGACCACAATGCTTTTAGAGAAGTAACATGCTGCTTTATTTCTTTACTCTAGAATTACAAGTTCATTTTCCCAGGAGGCTTCCTTTGCACAGAAGTGGAGGGCTGTTTCTACCTACCGCTTTTACCAAGGGTGCTCGTTGGAATTGATCTTGTTGGCCTTTGCCTGTCAAGTTTTACATTGAATCAGATTATGTCAATGACGCCACATCCCTTCCTGACTCTCCCTTGGCCACATGATTAACCAGCAAACACCCTACCAAAGTGGTGATTTCCTGGGGTTTCTGGACATTTTTATCTTTTCTCCAGTGTTGAAGCAATCCCTGTCTTAACACAAATTAATTCTTCTGGGGTGATTGTGGTCCAAAGTTTACAAGCTTGTCTTTCAACCTTCATAAGATCACATTCAAGTGGAAAGGGCTGGAAGCGTACTTGAAGACATATGACAATTTAACTTTCTCTTTTATACTACACATTGTTATAACACAGATAGTTATAAAGAGGTTCATATAAACTTGGAAGTGGGTCTTTGTGGACCCCACATCACTTTTTCTTAGTGTCATCACTTGATCAAGGGTGTATTATGGCACAGCCTCAGTTCTCATCCATCCTACCCTTTCCCAGCAGTGCTGTATGCGTCCTTTCCTGCACACCAAACCTTGGGCCGAATGCAGCCTCCCAGATTTAACATTTGTGGTTTTCCTGGTTTTCTACTGCATTATTGGGCAGTCTTGTCCAGACCGTGTACCATCTAACAGCCATCAGTGTAACTGCCTTTGAATTTTGCAAAGCAGGGGTGCCTTAGTTGGCAGTTCTTCTGTCATCTAAGTTGATACAGCTTTATTGATATCTATAGGGCTAAACCGAGCAATAGGAGCTGTCACTCAGCACACAGTGCATGGTATACTACAGATGTGAATGATACCTTAAGATTTCATGTGGCACTCTCCATCCTGTAGCACCAAGAACACCTGTGGAAAAAAAAAATAAACCATAAAGATAACAGTCTCTCCACTGTGTTTGAAGAAGATGACTAAAGTTATCCCTCTTCCTAGGATGGTGGGAATGGAAAGCTAAAGCTTATCTTCTTAGGCACCTTTGATGTCATCATTCAGTCTTGCAATGATGTCAGCAAAGTCTTTCATCAAAAAAGTCAGAATTCTCTTAGTTTTAGAAGAGGAAAGTATTTGGCAGGAAAAAAATCTCACTATGATTTTAGACTGAAACGTCAATAAAAGGATACAGGCTTTTTATTCTTCATACTCCTTTACTACTTAGAAAAGAGCATAAAACCAAAATCAGATACAGAGTTTCCTAGGGGAAAACTAAAACTGCATTGTTGCAGAGCAAACAGTTGCTAAAATAAATGTTACCACTAGATGACAGCAAATACTCGTTTTCTGTGACATTTTCTTTCTTGTGAGAAGTTCGCTTACTAGAAGGCAGAAATAGGCAAAGAAAACGTGTGTTAAGAGAGGAGCTGGGGTAAATCCCCGTTTGGAAACAAATTCTATTGCCCCTGGAGACAACAGCAAAGTTCTTCATTGAGTCAAATTCACTTACTGGGCTGTAAATTCTTTGTTTCAGCCCAAGTAGCATGCTGCTTTATAGTCCTAACTTTGAAGAGTTGTCCTCTGAGATATTAGGCTTTCTGATGTTCTTGTCTGCAAACCAGAAACTGTGTCACTTTTGATTTTTACTCACCTTCCTTCAGTTCCTTTAAGGCAGATGCTGATCCCATAGGGGTGTTTTCAGGAACAAGCAGCAGAATTTTTACAAAGAAGCAAATAAAAATATTACGATTAAGAAGTTTCATTCATCCAGGCTATTATTTGTGAGCAACCTGATGTAGTTGAAGATATCCTTGCTTATTGCAGGGAGGTTGGACTGGATGATCTTTAAAGGGCTCTTCCAACCCAAACTATTCTATAATTCCATGATTATGACTGAGTCCTTCTGGAAAATGCAGTTTTAATGTCATATCAACATGGCTGATATGTTCAGCTAATCCCCAATACGTGCGTGACACCCATATCAGTGTAAGGAAGGCATCAGAGTTTCTCAAAAAACAAGCAAGCTTAAATGGGTAATACCAAAGTTCAGATTCTAGAAGAAATGGGACTTTACTTGAGCTAACTAGCCTTTCTTTGTGTTAGGGAAGGAACTGCCACAAAAGGTATCCATGGAAGAAAGGAGTTTTGCAGAAAAAAAACTGTAGAAGAAGGGCTTATTGTAAGGCAGGCACAGTTTTGGCAAGAGGAAGTATCAGCCACAAAGAAGCAATCTTCTCTGCTTGCCTTCTGAAAAATGAAAGAAAAGGTAAAAGAAAGAATTAATTTGAAAAAAAAAAAAAAAAAAAAAAAAAGAGAAGGTGTTCCTAGCAGAGGAAAGCCATCACAGAAGGCGACTTATAAACCAGGAAGTGAAGTTAATTCTTGGGAAAGCAGAGCAAAATAACCCAAGCAGATTTGCATTACACTTGGAATTTCTGAGTAATAGTTTTCTAATAAAACTGAAAGTAAAAATGGGTATTTTAAAAGCTTTTTTAAACTCAGATTCCCTCCCCCCTCCCCAAGTCTGCTGTCATGTATGAGGCTATCCATTCCTGAGCCCTGTGAACTAACTAATTTGACAGGAGCTAAAGTAAGGAACTCATGAATATTGACACTCAGATGATTTTAAAAGGTACTGTATACATATGTGACTTTCCTGGAAAATATTGTAGAGGAAACTATGGAAATGTGTAAGTGAAATGAAGTTTGAAACTTCAAGGACTTGAATCCATAAAACCCAGAAATACTTCATAATTAACAATGAATGTGAGCAATCATTGCCTATAAAATAGGGTGATGCAGTGGGTGTTTCCAGGGATGCAGCAAGGCCAGAAGAAAATGCTGGAGGCAGAAATGACAACTGCCTCTGAGTGCTAGCATAACATTTATAACAATATGCTGGTACTGGCCTTAGCTTACTCTTGAAAAAGCAAGAAAGGCAACTGTGCTGCTGAAATTCCTAAGCTCTGCTGGCTGCCGTCCTTGGCTGAGGCTCACTGCCCCAGGAAGGGAAAAACCGTGTGCTGGCAATGGGACAACTGCTCTTTTTATTCAGTGCATAATCCATATCCCGCATGGATGTTGTGGATGTTATTATACTAACATCCAGTAAAACTGCATGTTAGAAGCACTGGACGTTACTATAACATGTATTGTCCCTCTGGACTGCTGGAGAAAGAATTTTTGGAGTTATTTAATGATGTAATTCAAAGAGAACAAATGTGAAAACCATGGCTTTACAACTTGATTTTTAGTTCTCTGCTGCTTCTCTTGCAGTTGAGGTTCCCAGTCTGGTTTACAAAACCATTGTACATGACTAGTAATCCAAAAACGACAGGAAGCAATTCCTAACTGATGAGTAGCTCCCGCTAGCCTTGGGACTCGAAACACCTCCTTGGGAAACACTTAGCCTTGCAGTAGACAGCAGCACAACCTCTTCCCCTGCTGAAGGGCGTGGGATGCCAGGAGCAGCTCTCACAACAAGAAGTTCCCTGTCATGAGCCACACAGCTGTGTTCTGGCCTTTACAGAAAAATATATGACTGCCATTACATTGCACAGCAATTGACACATTACCTGAATGATAAGCACTAATCTGTAATCGACAAAGATTTATCTGACCCCTCCACTGATGGTAAGTGAGATACAGGGACAGTCTCTCTCCTCCTCCGGAGAAGAAGGAACAAGTTGCTTTACTAGAAGAAGTAGTGCAACTGCAAGACTTAAGGACTTAATGAGACTGTTGTACATTTTTATGTTTAGAAAGTCTGAGTGTCTCTTTTAAGTACAGAAGAAGTGAAATCACTTTCTTTTCCCTGCCATGTTCCATCCCTTGCATGCCCCCAAGTCTTACAGCTCAGTTAAAGGTTTGCATACGGATAAGACTCAGACCCTGGGAGACACCACAAGGTACAAAGAGCAATTTATTAGGGATTGGTCTTATCCAGGGATCTTGGAGCAAGTGTGAAATATGTGTGGGGCATGCATGTCACGTGTGAAACCTGAGACAGGTGAGGGAGTTGTGCCCATGAGAGAGTGCTGTGTGCTCTGGAAGGAGAGAAAGAAGCAGATATGAAAAGTAACGCGGCATGTAAAAAGCGGTAGACCCAGGTAGAAGACAGCAGGTGCTTACAGCCACCATTGCATCCTGATATCACAGCTGATGTTCAGCCGCATAGGGATCAGTGTTACCATCTACTCCAACAGGCCCTGGGTACACGCTGTGGGGAGGGCTCTGCACTTGCAAATGGACCCGTTGCTCACCTCTGCCACCACAGACATCCCAGGCAGCAGGTCAGGACAGGCAGACCCCAAGTGCTAACCCGTGGCAGTGCCCTGTGCCCCACAGCCTGGAGTATGCACGGAGGTGCTGCTTGCTTCTCCATTATGTGAGGTGCCAGGTGCTGAGGTAAAGTTTGGGACCATGCTGGTGCAGTGCTCCCCACACTCAGCTCCAGTCAACATGCTCTGTGGACAAAAAAACCCTCCAGGCAGAATGCCTGACCGACATGGCCATGTTGGGTGGAAATACCGAGATATCGGGTTAGCAAGGCAGCAACACGTGGTCTGCCAGCTGAGTGCTGAGGCAGATCCAGGAGAAACTCAGGACTGGAGAGGAGAGGAGGAGAGGATGACCCACCGTCTCCCCGGCATCCCACAATTTGGGTATATCACCCACCATGGATCAACACCGCAGCAGCTGAAGCGCAGTGGGGAGCTGGCACCACACGCAGCCAGAGCACAGGGATGAAGGATAAAGCTCCTTCGAGGAAACAAGGGTTTTCAGAAGTAGGTGCAAATCACACAATTAATGCTTACTCGGTTGTACTGGCTAAATTAATGCTCTGCAGTGGGTGGACCTTACACTTCTTGTTATTGGGCAAAATGAATATTCTGGGAATGGGTACTCTGAAAGGACAATCTTAGGGTAGCTAGCTGGGAGATGGGTAGTCCTCCTGTTACAGGAAAGGCAAATTGCCACATGATTTAGCTTACTAATATACTACAAATATCCCTACCCCTGCCTAATATTTAATATTAGCCATTAATATTCATCAGTATAAGCTACTTGCTCCTGCTATAAAACCTGTGACAAAATTAATAAAAAAAACAGAGCAATGGGGTATTACAGAAAAAAAAGAAACATTCACCGTATAACAGCCTACGATGGCCTGTTAAAAAAAAACTTATTGATTATCAGGCTAGATATAGAAACACTGGCCTTTTCACTGCATCTGTTGCCAGCATCATAGACACAGTCAACACAATAAATTGACGTGCTTTTCCATGGATAGGAGTGCCAGGTATAAAACATACGTTTTTTGTCATCACAATACAAAAGCAAGACAAACCAGTTTGGTTTTACCCAGAGTGCAACATAATAAACCTTTAACCAACTGTCCGAAGACATTAAACACAGCCCCACTATTGCCCTTACTGTGTTAGCTAAACAGCTGGAATCCACCATCCTCCCGCCTGAAGTAACCACTGCTCAGTATACAGTTGATGCCTTAACTGGGGGTCCAGATATGGAAATAGTTCACCAAACTCTTTTTAGGTACTCAGCAGACAGAAGGGTGGAAAACTGCCAGGATCTGTTTCAGCAGAGATGATACAAGATATTCTGGCACCTTCTGATGAAAAAAAAAAAGATGTTGTGGACTTTATCTGGGCCCTGTGGGTTTTGGAGCCAGACATGCTGGGTGTCCATATTCCTGTGAGACCCCTGTGTGATTTGCTGAAGAAAAACACAGTGTGGAATTGGGAACAAAAATGTTGTGAAGTATCCAGCGCTTTAGAAGATGAAATTTTTACTTACAGATCTACAAGGCCCATCCTCTCTGCCCACCCCTTTACACTACTGGATATCAATGGAGGTGATGGCAACCAGAAGGGCAAGGTAAAAAGGATTGCCCTCCTACCACGGGCTGTAAATCCTGGCCGGGCTCGCTCTGGGAAAGTGCTGCTGGCAGCGTGGGTAGGGATGCTGCGCTCGGCCGGACACTCGGGGATGGGGAATCAAGCTCTGTGCACCCACTGCTAACAGTTTTAACCAGTGGGCCTTTTCCGCTGGCACAGCACAGAAAACTACCGTGCAGCTGTATGGGGAAACACTGGGAAAACATTTGTGCTATAGCTCAGTCTGGGAGCAAATCCGTAGGACATGTACATGCCCACAGGGAAAAAAACAAACAAACAAAACAAAACAAAACAAACCTTGGAGAAAAGTAATAGATGATCAACAGTTTGGCTGAAATAAATGGTGGGGCAGCATGGCTCGGAAAGGGCTACCTGGATATCAGTCTGCTGCTTCTACCCCACCCCAAGAAACAGCTTCTGTCAACAGATCACGGTTTAAGAACAAATAAGTGCAAACCTAGTGTGGCTGGGACAGAGTACATGGATTTTGCACCTGTGGTGGAGACAACAATGGGAGGGACTCTAGTCCCAGCTCCCACTGGGAATCCCACCATGGGGAGTCATACACCGGCTAAACCAGTGAAAACCCCTGTAAGAAGTCCCTTACAAGGGTTTTGTGTCAACAGCGGTACAAAATCCTGTTAAAGCTGAGGTAAAAAAGCCCTGGAGCTGAGGTTGTGGTTAAACATGCAACATGGGGTCCACCAGGTGACCCTTGTGTCACAACAGAGCAGCACAGGGTCCTGCTGATACCAAAGGCAGTAGGTCAGCTGTAACTTGGGCTTGCATTATGCCAAAGACCTCCAAGTCTTATGTCCAAGCTTTTTCTCTTGCAGGAAAATGTGGAGATACTTGACCACTGGCGGAACCCTGGTGGCTGGGGCATAGCCCTGAAACCAGCCTCCTGTGCATTCACTTTGCCCATGGACCAGCTCAGGTATTGAAAACTGTCCACTACCCAACTCCACAGCCATAGTTAGACTCTGCTCTGCTACCAGTGTCTGGCAGTATGTCTGTGGTGAAGAGACATGAGTGTATGACAATGATTTGCAGGCTGAGTATCCACCTTCAATACTATTTGCTTTAAAGGCAATATAAATTTTGGACCTGGCAGCATTTGCCATTGTAGTATCATGTGGTTTTGATCAAACTACCATTTGTAGTTTGATTAACTAACCAAATTAACTAACCAAAAGTTGTTAGTTAACCTCTCACACACACAACTGAGCAGGATGTGTCTTATTTTTCTCCTATTAAAACCTCAGTAGTGACTGGACTAATCTTCAATATCAGGGAATCAGAGAATCAGAGAATCATAAAATCATAGAAGAGTTTGGGTGGGGAGGGACCTTTAAATGTCAGCTAGTCCAGCCCTCCTATATGCTATATATATGCTATATAACTCTCTCAAACTAACTAACAAGGTTACTCGACATCTGTCTGAAATTGGAAAGTACTTTGAGGAAAGAGAAATAAAAATTATATACGGTCGTATTACAATGATTCAGTTAGCGAGGTGGAGACTACCCTTATTCGGTGTCATCAGTGCAATGGCTGGTTACCAAAACCTAGCAATGTATCGCAGTGGATGTTGTACCTATGTTAATAATCATTGTATTGTGATCTGTAGGATGTTTATTATTGATTTTTGTCTTAAAACTCAAATAGTGCATTTGAATGAAATATTAATTCAAGTTAAATCACACACCAAACTATTGTAAACTTCCATGTTTTCCAGTATATGCATGCTTACTCTCACAGTACACAGGCAAGAGGGCTGGTCATTCACACAATGAATTAATCAATCCAGCTCACAGTGCGAAAATAGTTAACAATGGTTAAGCGTTGGTCTGAGCCAAGGGACTGATCAAGGGATCAGTGAGCTTCTGCAAAGGCAGAAGAGCCAGGTAAGAGCCAGGCAGGGGCTTAGTGCTCATGAAGCTCTGGGAAGAGTGGATGAGCCACCAGCCATGGCTGTTGCAAAGGAAGCTGAACTTATCTCTACATAAAGCATCTGAAGCATGGTCTTGGGTCTTCATAAACAGCTGGTCAGAGACTACTGGACTTGGACAAATAATTTGCCGTATTTTTAAATCTACATCTTCTAAAAAGTACTTTGTCAAAGTACCTAGAAAGTCTTACCCACCAAGGAGGTATGTTCCACTCGCAAGCAGGCATTAGCACTGGACTTCCCTTAACCTGCCAGGCAATTAGTTGAAAGTCAGCTTCCAAGGCAGTACAAAGCACCAGGGACTGCCACAGGTGTTGTTTGGTGGCTACCCCGGTGCTTATCCTGAATTGGCTTTTGTGAATAATGCTTTTTTTTAATGATAAAATCAGGCATGAATTTCATATCCAAAAAAATTCATCTTGCTGCAACAGAATAGATAATAGATAACAATAGATGACCATAGACACAATGCAGAACACTACTGACACTTCATGAACATTTATCTTTCCAATTTATTTATTTATTTATTTATTTGTGCTCCTTTCTGACAAAGAGAGGTTCCAGAAGGCAAGCTGGTTTTAAAAAATGACACCTGCTAGCAATGCCACTAAAAGAATTGTGCAGTTATAGTAAATGGACCTATTGTAACCCCTTTCGGTTAGCATGGCTGAAAATACTGTCTTTTCTGGCCGTGTATTACTGTTCATCAGCTGAGGTTAATGCTCTTACCAGTCAATGCAAACATGATCTTCTTCAGTGCAGTGTCAGACTGGTGTGATGTCCAGGAGGACCTGACCTAACTGGTTTGACCTGGCACTGAAATGGTTTAGGCAGCACTGGCTGGAGCCCTTCTGCAGGGAAGATGGGCTTCTCCAGGAGAGGAGCAGTAACTATTCACACCATGACACACCATGACTTTTTTTTTCCACGAAGTGACCTTGTCAGTGCATCCTAAGAAAATGGGCTGAGAGAAAAGGGGAAAGAAGGATCAGCTGGGAGACCCGCTGGTGCAGGAGGCCAGCCCTTCCACCCGCAGGCTGCTCTGCTGCACAACAGGGTTTAGCTGCACAACAACCAGGCCCCTTCACCCTGTTACAACGTTTTAATGGCACTATGTTGTACATCAGCAGCAGTTAATTGTAGTGTTGGGTTTTTTTAAAAAAAAATTGTCCATAAGGAAAGATTCCATGCTGTGATTCTGAGCAACATATTGTGAATGAAAACAAACTTCTGCACTGGACAAAACAGAGAACTGTAGTCTTTCCTGTTACATTTAACTGAAAATGAAATCATAAAAATACCATTATCTTAGGGATTTAAGAGTATAAAATTCATTATTAGCTGCTCAATCCTATTAAAAAGAAGTTTCAAACAAGAATAGTACAGATAAATAAAGAAACCAATTAACAAACTAACTGTGCTTGTAGATGAACAGATTGAAATTATGACACCGAAGCAGATGCAACAGATTGAAATCCCGTTAAATCAATGTGACACTAGTAGATATTTCAGACTACCTAAGTGAGGACAGTAAGATCACAGACTCTCCATTATGCTCAAAGACTGGAAGCAGTGCAATAAAACTACACTTTAGACCAATATTTGTCAGTAAACACAAGTGGCAAGTGTTTTACTCATCTCTTAACAAGCAATTCACGCCCTAGACTGCTTGATGCTTGATCTGTTACAGCTCAGTTCTTTTCCCAAAATTTCCATGGGTATGCCTGGATGCAGGACTGCGACCAAGGTGCACTGGAGCCCTGACGCCTCGAGCGGGCTGCCTCTGTGAAGCCGCTGGCCCTAACCAGACCTGGACTTCGTCTTTGCTCCGTTTGCCCACGTGTCCCTGGCTGGAAGAATGGAAGGACCACATGCAGGGCATTGGGATGGGAAGATAACCACGTCATCCTGCAGGATGGAATTGCCACCACCAGTAGCAGGCCATCAGCTTTGTACCGAGTGTGCAGGGCCACAGGGCTGAGCTTTGCCACACTTGGTCTGGTCGATCTTTTCCTGACCTGCCCACAGCTTTGTGTTATCTCATTTACCTGTGACAGCAGTTTCTCTAACTGACCAGGTGTCTATTGCTAATTTATTTTTTTTGTCCTTGTATGTTACAACCGTAGTTTTTTACAGCTGGCAGTAACAAGTCGCCATTCTGTGAAGAATGAGGTATTTATGGCTGTAACATAATGCTGCAGCATAAAGAAACACATGCCTGATAAAGTATCAGGGGCCTTGAGAAGTGGAGACAAGGATGTGGTGTAGAGTACAGGCATGGGGTGATAAAAGATGGGGCACAGGCTTAGCACTGGGACCCCACTGCTATAAACAATTCACCCATGGTCAGTTAAAATAATGTAGACCTGCACCTGGGTAAAACTGGGTTTAAGGGTAAAAAAAGAGAACAAATGCATGGTTATCTAGGATTTGTAAATATATACAGTAAATTGGGATGCAATGTGGATGTGCAGAGCAGTGAAAGAAGAGCAAAGCGTGGTAGCAAACATACAAAAACGATGCTCGGTTGGATCTGAGAGGGAGGAAGAAGAAACAACAGACACCGCTATAGGGCCGGGAAGGGAAGTGCCTGGGGTGGATGCGCAGATGACGATGCTGTGGGCTCTGCAGGGTGGCCGGGCTGATGAGGGCAGTGGAGAAGCGAGGTGGCTCATGGGGACACCGGGCAGCTGGGACCCCAGCCTGACCTGTCCTGTCCCCTGCCCCCCCCAGCCACATCCTGCCTGCAGGGGATGGGACATGGATGACAACTTGCTCCAGTGGTGGGAGGGTGGGGAGGGGGGTCGTTAGACTATTAGAAAATAAGAACCTAGTGAAAATCTGGCAAATTCAGAACTGCTTAAAGGGCATAATAAACCAGAAAAATTAAACCTCATCCATCTCCCTGGGTAATTCCTGAAAATTAAACATCACTGGTGATATAAACAAATCGCACAATTGGTAGTACAAGGAGATCATTTCTGTTGTTTATTTTCAAGTTTAACAGAGCCTATAAAAGTATGTGGAAAGCAGGATACAGAGGAGAAAATGCTGGCTTCGGAATGTGATTTCTGTAGACGTTTGATGCTCATGAGGGTGCAGAGGTGACCAAACCATTGCAGTTTGCCTCTAGGAAAGAAACTCCTCTGCCTCTGCTAGGGAAGAAAATGCGTGGGTTTTGTTGCAGGATCAGCACCAAGCCTATACCTAGTGCTTAGTGTGTCTTGGCACAGGGGAGCGAAGCGTTATCCTGGGAGTTATTTTGGTTTGGAAGCAGGCCCAGATGTGGATGGGTGCCCCACAGCCATGACAGCCACCATCTCCTCTTGAGAAGGTGCCGCTCGCTCCCCAATGTGCCCCTCTTAGGGCCTGTATAGGGAGAAATACCAACGCTTTTCCTTGCCAGACCCCTCTTTGCCCCCCTCGAGCAGCCCGTGGCCACTCCACCATCCACACCACCGCCACCCCAGGACAGGGCTCAGTGGTGCCTGTCTGCTCCCTCCAGCCTCTGGCACAACTTCACTTTAACCCAGTTCGAGTTCCTTGGAGAAGGCCATCCTTGCTACAACTGCCAGTAACATCAATACCAAAAGCATCCAGCAATCAGTTCACTAGGGGCAGCTTTTACTGCCGCTCTGACAGTTACCTTTCTTCCTCATTTCTTTCTGGCATGATGCAAAAAACAAGGCCTAGTACACCAGGCTGGACATACAAGAACAGACCAGGAAAAGTCAGTTAAATAAATATCCAAGAAAAGAAAACAGCAATCTTCTTATGAGAATAGGATAAAGGGCCGGCCCTTGGCGGTGTTACCAGTGTCGTTATGTGTAAGCAGAATAGGGGACAAGGCAGAGTGGGCATCCTGACAGCCAACAAGGATGGAGAGGTGCATACTCCCACGCTGCCCAGGAGCTGCCTGCTCCCCATCCCAGGGGCTCCCTGGAAATATGCAGGCAGTTTACAGGAGCCATGGAGAGACAAAGTTGTGCACACTGACTAAAGCGTCTCTGACACTATCACTGAGAGCAGTGCAGGGAAAGTACTACAGAGGAAGAACGAGTAATACCAAGATGAGCTATACAGAAGATTCCCAGCTGCAGAGATGCCCCATTACAGCAACAAAAAAAACCCAGTCAGCATGGGAATTTTGGAGTATGCAGTTGGTGAAGAAATATGAAAAACAAGCATCTAAAAATACGACAGTAAGTGTGTAAGCCATCCATGGCTTGTTCCCTCATGACACATGGTTGAAGCTCTTCTCATGAAATCTCTGAACTTTTTTTTCAGATGGAAAATGAATGATCAGTTGGGCACTTCAGCAATCAATGTTTCTAAAGATAACAGACTTCTTCAATTACATGAGGCATTTATAAGATAGAAGATATTTGATCGCTTTCTCTATAACAAATGGAAGTATAAGCAGCAACAAACAGAAATGTATTATCCACAATTTTGCATTTACATGATGCTTATAACTCAGTCTCTAACACTGATGGCAATAATTTGACTAATTTTCATGCAGGACTAAGTGTCATTTATGCAATCCAAAACATATACCAGTGTGAGAATATGTATCAGTTTTCAAAATGAAGAATTGCAATTGCAATTGCTAAGGGAAACTGTCAATGTCACTCAACAATGTACCGATCTCTCTCAAATGCCACCAATGCTGTGCCAAACAGAAAGTAACATTGTAAGTAGATTGTTCTTTCTTTTTACCTTGCTTCAGTTTACAGAAATAGTTCATCTCTGCAAATGTCTTCAAGCTATCTAAAACTACTTATGTGAGGACTGAAGTCATGTCTGCCTATATGTATCCACTGGGAGACTGAAGAGCTCTCTCTTATTGGACGCATGACTTCAGCTATTAATCAAAGAAGACATCAGCTCCTGGCAGTGAAAGATTAACAATGTCTCCTTCCTCAGCTCTTTGGAAACAAACTCCAAACTGATTTATTTTAGTAGAAGCAAAATGAAATTTTGTAAGACTGCCGATAAAAGAAAAAAAAAAAAGGGCCATTCCCTTTTTTTTTTTTTTTTTTTTAGTTTGATGCACCTTTTATCCTAAAGCAAATGTTAGCTATGTGACAAGTAACATACCACTAGTACTAAAAACAAATTTCTACTTATCCAGGCACATCAACAAGCATCAATGTAACACTGTAGCTAAGAGTCCATTCTTCAGAATATCTGCTTCCTGTCCTACAATTATTTTTTGAAACATTTTTAATTCCACCTTATCTTCTTGCATTCACCCAGCTGTAGTCAACATATCCCTCTGATGCTAAGAGGTGAACGATGACCTCCAGAGAAAGTAGAGGGCAAGAAGTTCAACTCTAAATTATAAAAGTAATGAGTACAGAGATGACAGCTCCAAACTAAGTTTTGAAAATAGCACCCAAAAGCTGGGTCAGAGAACCCCATAACAAATCACACAGGGCAGCCTGGACAACACAATGAAAATGTGCTGCCTCTGGTCCCCTAAATCCTGAACTGGCAGGATCATGGCCTAGAAGATCTATGAGGTCAGCTACACCTTTCAACACTTTGGCTATGTAACCGAACGCTGCATTCATAGCTATTACGCAGATAGTCTATATTCCATGTGGTCTTGAGCCTCTGCTATCTATGTATTTTTAGTTTCATTTATAGAACAGGTTTAGTGGTACCTGGGATGGATGTACACATTCAACAACCACAAAACAAATGGAAAGAGATGGAAGACAGTTTAATAGTAAACACTAAATAACTTTTTACTCTGATTACATCACTGGCAATAATCACCGTTGCTTCATTTCCAGCAGTAAAAGAGAGTTACCTTTCAGGCCCTACGCTTCAAACACGTTTACCATATTCCTACTGTAATACTTCATGTACAGCATAAACAACAGCCTTTTGCCTGTCTGCATTTCTGCACAGGTACATGATGTTACCAACATAACTTAAGCCAAATCCAAAACAGTAGAACTGTTTGATTCTAGACCATAAGAGCGAATCTTTAAGCAGCAGGTCAGCTGGGATTCTTACGAGGACTTCAGGGTTTAACTGTTGTGTAAATGGCAAGAGGAAAAAGAAACCCCTATACTGCATGTCATTCAATCTTTTCTACCATAAAAAGCTTGCAGGCTTAAGTGCAGACATTTCATCTTTTTTGTAGTTTAATGTCAACTGTTCCTTGTTTCTCTCTCACAGTGGCTATGAATACTTCCTTGATGGTCTCCTTATCCAAGTTCCTGCCTGTAAAGAGAAATAAATTAGCTACCTATATTTTACAGTGTATTGCAAAAAATGCACACAAGTAGCACCCTGCCAGTCTTCTCAGCAAAGGAGATGTTTATTATACCAAGGAGGAAAAACAACAGTATTAAAATCAAGCTGCACGTAACAAGATAACTTTAGATTTTACACGTAACAACAAACTTCAAGCTGTACAAGTAAAGGAAAGGAGGAAAAACTGGCAGTTTTTTGGTCATAAAAACACTTTGCAGAACAGAGTGTAACAAGGAGGAAGTAGAAATGTACCACCACAGAATTACAAGCTTTTCAGAAACAGAACAGATTTTATACATTTTAATGGCTATAATGATCTTCCTTACCGTTAATGAATATTTGATCAAACATTCAAACAATCCCCATCTCATATTTATAACTATGGATTTTTAAAATAACATTAAATATGCCAATATAATTTATGAATACTTAGTATTTTGTTATATTTTAATGCTACTAAAAGGGATAGTGTAGATTCCTCTCAGCTGGAATACAAAACGGCAGGAGGTCTTGATGGATAAACCTTTGACTAAAGGTTATGCTGATGATACTCACTATTATTCTGGCCAGTTTAGGTCGGTTGCTTTCACTGGACAAGTCACAGGACTGCCTGCTGAAAGAACAGCTTCTTAAAGTTGAACAAGGAGATACGTAATTTCATCTTACCTATTAGGACGAGTCTATTTGTTCTCTTTTCATCTTCTTTCCAGGCTACTGCAGTCTCTTCCAGATCATAGAGCTCATGGACACCTTGGACTATCACATGATGAGATTTGCCTTGAATAGATACCAGTCCCTTATCAGAAAAATAACTGTTAGGATATAGAAACAAACCTTTTAAAATGAAGGGGGGGGGGCGAAGGAAACAAAAAAACAAACTTTGAAACTAGGCCAAGCAGGGAAAAAAATATTTCTGGCAACCATCCAGCAGTTAGTCAAAATAACCATGTAGTATGGTCACTTCTACTCGTAACATCCATTCTCACATCTCCTTATTTTGTTACAGACTAATAATTACATGTCATACTCTGCCTTCTGTTCCTCATTTGGTCAGCATCTAGCACGTTCCAGCAAAAACAAAACATCATCAGCTATTATGCCACTTTGAATATATATATATGGTGCATGACATATGAGTCCATGAAAGATTGATTGCCACCAAAGATGATGTAAAATAAGCAAAAATGTTTGATTTCATATTGTTCTGATTAAGTTCTCATGCTCAGCATATTCACTATTCTAAAACAGAATCTTTGAATGTTGGAGAACGAACAAACATTTGTGAAGTAAAATGGCTAGCAACAGAATTAGAAGGGATGACTGTCAGAGTGAAGCCATTAACCCACATACCAAAAGTTGTATTAAAAGAGTTTGCAACACTTCATGTAAAACTTTATAAAATATTTTAGCGGAATACATTCTGTAAAACACATCTTACACTTCCCTAAAGAAAAAAAAAAAAAAGAGTTAAAAATATTTTATGAAAAAGGGTCTGCATTTTACATATTAGTTGGAATTCTATGACTATTACTGCCGAAAGGACTATGACTGCAGGTAAAATACAAAGCAACAAACTTCGGAACCTATTCTGTAATTACCTAGGGTTCATTTGCGTTGGTGTACTTGTGACTGAGGGCCAGCACACAGGTTATCACAGGCCTCAGATCTCCTAAATAATTACTTTGATTCCAATGCTCAATACAACAAAAATATACTTGTGCATAGCAGCACTGTTTTCAGACAGTTTAAGATGCATCAGTAGCTACTTTCTTCTATTTGTCAGAAAGGGGAAGACAAGAATATTCTCGTTCTGTTGCTGAAAGAGCAAGAATATAACCTTTCTTCCAATGAAATTAAAATAATTATGTCACTATCCATGACGCACAAGTATTCTCAGAAAACAAATCAGAGCCTATCTTCTATTTCTTACAGCCTACCAAATGACAGACTTGATTCTTACTTCTTCTGATTTACTTGGCTGCTTGGTACAAGGAAAATGAAAATATATCCTAAATTGTCACCTATACTCCCCTCAAAACCATGCAACTGAAAAACATATGAAGTGCCCATGAAGATGAATACTTTAAAATGTTTAAAACTACAGTCTGACAATACTGTAAAAAGTTGTGAGCCTAGACCACAACTAGTACTGCACTGCTATGTTATGCCAAATTCAACTTCTGCATATTATGCCAACAATTATAATTACAGACAGCAATCTACAGTATCCAATCTATGGTATCCAGTCCCTAGATAAGGAGACATTTATGTGAGATGGATGGAACCTTTCAAAGCAATGGAGCTGAAAAATTAAAAAGTGATTTAACTATGTCCTGATTATTAACTCTGCCACTGATGTTTGGGATTGTACATTGTCCTTCTCAATTCAAACAAGTAGGATCAATGTTTGCTTTTCAGTCAGCTCTCTCCTTTTGAGTTGTTCTACCAGCCAGCAGAGAACAAACTGTCTCTACAAGGAGCAATGACAAATCGATATTCTCCATTTTATATGTGCCACTACAGTGATCCAGGAGGGCCTTCGATAGGTCTGTAACTGACAGCACAATGCAGTTTTTCAGGTGTCAAAGAGGAAAAGCACAAAACAAAGAAGTTGGCAATTTCTGACTAACCTTCAGTCTTATGACGTCCATGGTGCGCCCAGTCTTATCTTTCACATTCTTCTCCCACAGAAGATTCTGTTAAAAGGAAAAATGTTTTCATAAACAGAATGGCATGGGATGATTTTCTCTAAAAAGCCACAATGATTTTTCAGTTGACAGCGATGTATTACTTACCTGAATAAAGAGATTTAAGTTCTCTTCTTTTATATTTCCTGGAACTTCAAATGTTACTGTAATTATACCCTGTAAATGGAAAGACTCATTTATTATTACCGAACTGAATAAACACTTCATGACATTAATTTCAAAAAGTGTTCTCTATAACTTGGCCTCATTAAAAAGCAACTATATACCCAAGTCAATTGAAAAAAAAAACAACTCTCCATTTCTCTTCTGCTCTAATTTGCTATATTATGCTATACCTTTTGGTTGTTTGGGTGTGCACTTAAGAGGCATACACAATACTTTGAATAGGTTAATGCCATCAGCTTCTAGCTTCTACCGCGTAATTGTTTGCTCTAAATGATATTTGTTCTCAAAGAAAGCCTAAGAATTTTAATTCTTACAGGCTAGTAAGCTCACTCTTTCAAACAGGTTTAAGAATCCTAGCTTCTTTGCATACTGATCTTTGACACAATTTCTGATCTCCATTACAGTTCTATCAGACAAAAATTAATCAACGTATTTTTCACCTATCCATACTTGCCTGTTATGAAAAGCTTTTTGTAAAGACTATGTAGGAATAGATTCCAAAAATAAAGATGTCTCACTTGCCTGTTATGAAAAGTTTTTTTGTAAAGACTATGTAGGAACAGATTCCAAAAATAAAGATGTCTGAAGTGACATTTTATTCCAAAGCAACCAGCTTACTGCTTAGAACCCATTACTATCAAAACAAAGACGAAAATAAATGTGTAATTTAAAACTAAGAATTTATTAAAAAATAAAGGAAATAATGTGTCTTAAACTTATTTTTGTCACTGTAACGTCCCAATGGCATAGAAGAACATAGAGAATTACTTTTTGTACAACCTAAATGTCTTTCAAATGATTACTGCTTTCAGACGACTAGTCTAACTTAAGAAAAAAAAAAAGCAGCAAGCACAAATCTAAGTGTTTATCTAATGAGCAAGTAAACTCACCAAAACAACCAAGAGCTAACACTTAGAGCAGCTTCAAAACAAGACAGACAAAAGTTTACTGTGCTCCATTCATAGTGCATGTTGATCTTCTACATGAAGATAATAAGCACACTTTATTATCCAACAAGGACTTGCAGCCTACTGCGAAAGGTGTTCCTGGTCTCATGTATGCCTCATCTGTCTCAATAACCATCTTAATACTGTGGGTGTTGAACTAAACAGGGATAGTAACAATGAATTCTCACTGTTTCCTAGTGGTCAACTGGCTCCACACCGCAAAAACAATAATTTCCTTAATAATACAAGCGTACTGTAACTCTCACAACATTCAGCAAGGTTTCTACTTAACTTTTTTCTACTTTACAGGTCTATTCAGACTTTTATTACTATAAGTGAACATATTTAAGATGAACAGAAATTTTAATTAAACAAAAAACTATGAACCTAAGATTCTGCTCTCAATTATAGTTAAGTATGAAACTGATTTTATACTTAATTTCTATATTAATTTATATATATAACTGATTTTATACTTAATCTTTCATTCCAAAAGGAGATTGTAGTTGCCTTTTATCTTTTTCCAAGACTAGCAACTTCACAGTCAAGATTTACAGTTCAAAAAGAAAAATACAGGCATTGTATGCATCATATTTTAACCTGAAAATTAAATTTAAGCACAGCAACTTTCTAGAAGGAAAGCACACTTTTCTAAGCTACTGTATAAAAATACAGGCTTTTCTTTTTTTGCAGCCCCTGAGAGGACCGTTGCCCATGGGTGAACTGCACCCAGCTGAGGATACCCGAGACAGGATTGTGACCTACAAATCATTCATAAAGCAGGTACCTGTATATGGACTGGGGCCCGTGGGCGACCCGCGGGGCAGGGACACTAAGAACAGGGACACAGGAACACTAAGGAACAGAGCAGTGACAAAACCACTAAGAAGCAAAAAGGAACAGAAAGCTACTACACAAAACTACATGCCCCAGTAAAAAATATCTCTGTCTTTCTTATAAATCCCCTTGGTGCTGGGAAGCTAGAGGAGGGCAATTGCAAAAGCAGGGAACTCAGGGATTTACTGATGG
>NW_009606943.1:0-23594 GCF_000690535.1 Cariama cristata | reverse complement strand
GATCCCACAAACAAGACTCCTGTAGAGGCACTGGCAAGAAGGGGCAATCGACTGCAGTCACTTTGACTCTTGCTGTGTTTACAGGTAAGGGTTAAGGGACCTGAAAAGCCTGAGGTCATAGACCAAAAGCTCTGAAAGCTAGGCAGAGTCACTACTGCCCCTCTGGTATCACCTGAGAACCTGGTGGGACACCCTATTGATCAAGTGACCTACAGCATCATACTGGGGCAAACACAGCAGAGGCAGGTGTGAGATCAGCCTCAGGCCAAAGCATGACAAAATTACAGTTGTGAAAGTGTCAGGAGGGGATGAAAAATCTCCATGCTCCCACCTTACAAACTGGGACTTGGAAAGGGGAAAAGAAGTCCTTCAAAGATCTACACCTGGGAGCTAACCAATAACAAGCTCAGGAGAAAGGTCAGAGCTTAGTTAATATGGTTCTAGGATGTGAAGCAAGCTCTGGGAAATCGAAGTCATCTGATGCATCATCTTACTCCCCAGTTAGGGACGTGCCCATGTTATATCAAATCAACACTGGTCACCACGCTTTTGGGTTCTGGATGAAACTACAACTGTGGGACTCAGAAACAAAGTGGATATCCAATAGTGGTGTTACTCTGTGGTTGTACTGTTTGTTTGCTTGAGTGTTTCCTTGTATAGTAAGACATGGTGAGTAAATTAAAAAGCCAAATGTCTCGGTTTGGTGTTTTGCAAGAACAAGGCCTGAATTTTGCACTAAGCAATGCTAACCTTACTAAGCTACAAAGGGTGGAGTCTACAATGGAAATAGTAAATTCAAACTTTTATGATACTAACCTCCATCATCTGCTTGGCAGGAGATGGAGGTTAAATACAACAATTTTTAACACATTTTCTGACTGCTGCAACATTAACCCTTACAGTCTAACTCAGTGGCAAGAAGTATAATATGTACTAGGTGTACATTAGTTTCTGATGGTATTAAGGGTGGAGTCTATAACCGCTATATCTTCATACAGCTCTTTATGTGTAAGCTTACAAGGCTTATATAGCAGGGGGCTGCACTGCTGAGGGGCATGGGAGGAGGCCATCAGCTGCCTTGTGTGTTTCACAACCTGTTCCAGCCAGCTCTGACCACCATACAACAGTAAAAAAATCATCCCACACATCTTCAGGCAGAGAAACACATGGCACTCTTAGAGAGGCAGACACCTCCAGCCACCTGGGGCTGTAGACTTTTTGGAGGAGGCACGCCATGCCAAAGCAGGTACGTACACCCCTGAGAGACTGCAGCTTGTTGTTTACCGACAGAGCAGGGGCACTCCACAGGTACTAAGGGCCCCTGAGTGAGCTCACAGAGAAGCAACCCTAAAGAACAGAGCAGTGATGAGGAATAGAAAATCATTACACAAACATCCCCAACTTCCCATGCCACATTTAGTCTTGCTAGGAGAATCTGGATGGATTAAGTGTAACCCACTGAAAAAAAACAAGGGAACTTGGGGGAGAGGAGAGGTATTCATGTAAGTGTTTGTGTAATTCTTTTGCATTTCTTTTTTTCACAACTCAAATCAGTAATTTTAAGTTTTTGTTGCCTGGTAATAAATTCAGTAATTCCCTGGCTTTAGACCCTTCTCAAAAGTAGAACAATCTTAGCAGAAGAAGATGCTGTGATCATAACATTTGAAAAACAAGCAAAAAAAAAAAAAAAGAAGAAAATTAAAGGCAGCCTTTCTAGTAAAACCTGTATATCATGGATAAGACAGGTGCTTAAAAGTAGCAATTAGCATAGAACTGTTTATATTCTGCAGAGATGATGGACGAGACCTTTTTCCTTGAATTTGCCTTTGAAATTAGGTATGCTGATCACAAAAAAATACTGTATTTACTCAAATAAAAGACACAAAGGCAGAAATGCTATTTACAATTACACACAGGGAGAAAAAAAGATTCTGCCCTGATATAAACACACATTGGGCTGAGCATCGAGGCAGGGAGGGATACACTTTAAAGTTTAATTTACCATACTAAAAATAACATCAACAGAACTGTTTCCTTTTTTTAGCATACACCTGCTTACAGGATTGATACCTAGTTTATAGAGCAGAATCTACTTCACTGTTACAAGTTAAATTGTTACTATTTCTTGTGAAAACAATGGGAAGCACTCATAGAACTGAAATCTACACATGCTTAACTACTCAGTGAAGTTTTATTACAGCTTTAAAGAATGCAAAGTCATGAATAACATCTCCCTGATATCTACATATACAGACAACATTTGGACAGAAAACCTACAGGATAAAGACTGGCTACAAATTTAGGACTTGATTCTGCAAATATTAAAAACAGTAGTGCTACTTGTCTGTTTCAGTAACACTCTCCATGTGAATCAATGAATGATGTGACTGTCTGGAGCACTGGAAGCCTATAAGCTATTTTTGAAAGTAAGACTTACCGGATCCACTTAGAATCTACCCACAACAAAGCACATTGATGTATGTATTCTGTGTAATCTTCCAAAGACCTTAAATCACATTACTCACTAACTGAAACCTGAAAAGGTAACGCGATTAGCACGCAATGCTTGCAATTACCCTTAACAAGCTTGTTGTTATAAAAAAGATTAAGGAATTATTTTTGGTAATTACCTTATCTAGATGCGCATGTGTTGTCTTTACATGCTCAAGCTTTTTCTGCAAACTGAAAATAAGCAAAGATAAATGTCACGTTTGTAGTAGGATGGACAAAATGTCATTATTTCAAAATTTAAATAAACTCTTCAGTATTGCAGAGCAAAACTAAAATATCAAAGATAGACCATATAGTCAGAATAAGCCTCAACTTTTAATTCCATTTTAATCTGAAAGTAGAGATGCTTAATTATATTGATCTAGTTAATGATTTGTATTAGAATGTTAGTTGTTTTGTTTAAATATAAACACGATTAGCTTATAGTAATGATTTGCAATATCTTTGGGATTTTAAATATTTACACTTCAAGAAGTACAATACCCTTGATATTCCTTTGTGTAGGAACAAAAGGCAAACTACATCATTAAAGCAAGAAGGGGAAAATAAATCACCAGAATTTGTCAATTTATTAGACATTGATTTTTTCCAAAAAACTTTAGAATAATGATTTGAAAAGCAAGAAGAAAAACAATGTACAAAGCTATTGCTTGTGAGAATAAAATCTGTAACACTAAGTGAAATACTATATACCAGCTTCCACTTCAACTCTGCTGTGCAGCTTATTCCTACTGTGCACTATGCCTGCTAATTTAAAACTGGCCCTCTCTACTTCATAAAGGAACTTGCGGATTTGTTTCATAAACCAAGATTCAGGGTCTTAGTGTATCATTTTATATGACAACATAAAATTTTACTGCAACTTTAGATTACATACCCACATCTGTCTTTAATCAAGACAGTGCAAGATTTCTTCAAATACTGTTTCTGTACCAGAGAACATTCTCTGTGTCTTACATCCAACATGCAGAAAAAAGAACACTGCAGCAGAAGTCACTGTGATGACAGCTCTCTGCTACTTCAGAGAAGATTGCCCATAAAAATCACTCCTCCTACTTTGATGACTATAAATTTTAAGAAGCCTTTAATGGTGGGGAAAAAAAAGTACTGACTGAAGTAACATTTCACACTCCTCCTTCTTTACTTTGTTTTCTTCTCATATTGCATTCCACAGAATCCAGAACTCTTGATGTGTCACTTCACGGCATGTATAGACTACAAGGTTCTACCAGTACAGTCACACCAATCAGATGCTGTATCTGTCTGCTACGCTGGCAGTTAAAAGAACAATTTTATTAGTGTACTAGTGTGTATTTGTGCTCAAATGGTGCTGGATGCAAAGAGTTCTTCTGCTACAGATGATAAGGACAGAAGCCACCGTTAACATTTTATGTAAGGATTTCTGTATCTATGAACTGATACCAGGGTAAGCAATTTCACTGTACAGAGCTCAAATAAAAACAAAGGAAATGGAACTTCATTTAAAGCAGTCTACAATCTTCTTGGTGCTTTTAGAATTTGTCTTTAAATGCTGCAATTTTAAAGTGTTTCCTCTGCTTTAATATCAAATATTGAGAACCTCTAAAGGAATTATGAGTGGGATAGGAGAGAAGACTAGGCCAAGGAAAGCAAGAAAGATTTTTTTGTTTTGTTTGTAGAGCACAGCACTTCCTAGTAAACCTTGCAGAATGCCACCTAATATTACAGCTAATCAGATCTAACTGTGAATTGCCATCATCAAAAACGATTCTTTTCTGGTTCCCATCTTCCTACTGCTTTCTCTCTGTTGCATGGCTCCAGGGTGAGTCAGTTTAGTTTAGCTAGCTGATCCACCACAACAACTCAGGATGTGGGTTTATGATACGGTTTATGACCTAATTATTATCTACTGCCCATAAAGGATATATTTGTCTTCCTCCTCCCTTAACTTTTGGATGCCTATTCTGCTACCTCCCTGATGCTGCCATCAGTACAGATCTCACTGGCACATTCAAGGAGCTCAAAAGAACCAAACGCTACTTTTCACAGATCAGACAAAAGCCAGTGCCAACAAAAAGAAAGGGCAGCAGAGAGTCAGGAAAAGCAGGCTATCCTTTGGATAGTACCGCACCAGTTCACTGGGAAATCTCACAAGCACATCTCATCTAATAGTGGTTACTAGCTTGAATCTTCTGCAATTTCTCCCTTCTGTGAATAAGGAAGTGGCTACATTCCTTTACCTGAAGTGAACAGTGCATGTCCAGGAAGAAAAATGAAGCTGATGCTGCCCCCAGTTGCATATTCCCTTCTTTCCTTTATGATTGCTCCAGTACTCTTTGCTCTCTTCAGTAAACAACTTCAGCATACGAAGCGAACAGAAAGTCCTTCTCCCCTCACCTCCAATTTTACTTTTCCAGCCATCTAGCATGCCGAAGCACACATTTGGCATTAAAAACAACAAGAGCATGGAACACAGTAACCAGAATTTGCCGTGGCTTTGTTTGTTGCAGAACCTCAGTCCCTCATTGTTTTCTGTGAAAACTAAGGAGGCCTCCAGTTCATCAAGATGTGAAGTGACAAAAATTTTGAAATCCTTTAAGAGAACCGGAAAAGAGTGTATAAATCTACAACTTGTATTTTGTGGAAAAAAGCCAACCAACCACGCACACTCTGGCTCATTTAACTTTACAAAGTCAAAAAGCTTTTGTTGCATGCATTTCAAGTGGAAAAAATTCTCAGTCTCAGATGACTGCTTATGAAGTGAGAATTTTAAACAAGTGACTAACCTGGAGTTTCTAACAGAAACTCAGATGCAAATTTGAGCCAGAATTTGAGTGTGTCTATTTCACGCATGTATTTATACAATGGACATTATTTCTACTAAAAGACAGTGAAATTATAACCATACCTTATCCCAGATAAACTGTCAAAAGCATGCAGGTCCAAGACATTGGAGAGATCAACTCTAAACAGAAGAAAAAAAGCAAGCTTTGTATTTTTACTATATTTAAATATTGTGTATACATAAATAATTATTTTTAAAATTATTCACTGAAGCTTGTTTTCCTGTCTATCATACTAATGCCATCTAGCCTTATTTTAGGATGTTGGTGGTTGGTATCATCATCTACAAGGAAACACAGTGTTTATTTACAGAGTAATATGTAAGCACAGAAACATAATTTTAAAAAATAGAGTAAAATACAACATATGTCCAAGAAAGATGATAAAATCCCTCATACTGGATGCCTGAGTAATAACTGATTTTCCCTAAATGGGAAAAGGAACCCTGAAGTTCTTCCCAGCAATTATTCTTTACCGTTAATATAGACCCTCTCAACACACACACAACCCCCTGGAATATATGTAGCTTATACTGACACACTATTAGCAAACAAAAGTGAAATACACTATGAGGCAAGTGCTACTATGAAGAATTTCAGCTTTAACATCTGAAACAGACAAACGAAAAAGGTAGTGCGGAACAGACACCACTGACCATATTTACTTGTAAGAACAGTACCTATAAACTTGCATGAGACACTTTTTTTATAAAACGAATATAGACTACAGGTTTCACTCCTAATAGCAACTCATCACTACCTAAATGCAATTAAAGGTATGTTGCTAAATACAAGGAACAAGCGAAACGTTAAAAAAAAAAAAAAGATACCTCTGGAGTACAGCCAGTATTATTAAACTTTTACATCCAACAATACCTTTACAAAGCAGTTTCTAAGATGAAAGGTTTATAATGTAAAACACATAATTAATCCCTCTCTAAAATTCATGACCAGCTCAGTGCCAGTTGTTCGTTCTCAGCAGTGTTTTGAAAAATCATTCAGAAAAACACAAGAAAGCGCTATATTTGTCCCTTTTAAATGTGGGCCTTTGAGGAACAAAACACCCTTACTAAGAAGACATGTTCTCAAATAGCATGCCAATAAATTAATTTTGTGCTTATTTCACTTTTGGAATGTTTAATCATGGGAGAGACAGTATGTGTCATTCACTAAATATTTACTAGTAACATAAGAGTTGTCACTGGGGACTGAATCTGAGGTCCACTTAATCTAATATCCAAAATTTAATGCTGGCTGGCATCAGACACCAGAAATCACACAATTGTTTGGGTTGGGAAGGACCTTTAAAATCAAGTCCAACCATAAACCTAGCACTGCCAAGTCCACCACTAAACCATGTCACTAAGCACCACATCTAAATGTCTTTTAAATGCCTTCAGGGATGGCGACTCTATCACTTCCCTAGGCAGCCTGTTCCAATGCTTTACAACCCTTTCCATGAAGAAATTCTTCCTAATATCCCATCTAAACCTCCCCTGGCGCAACTTGAGGCCATTTCCTCTCATCCTACCATTCGTTACTTGGGAAAAGAGACTGACTCCCACCCCACTACAATCTCTTTTCAGGTAGTGGTGGAGAAAGATAAGGTCTCCCCTCAGCCTCCTCTTCTCCAGACTAAACAACCCCGCCCCCCCCAGCCACTCCTCATCAGATTTGTTTTCCAGGCCCTTCACCAGCTTTGTTGCTCTTCTCTGGACACACTCCAGCACCTCAATGTCCTTCTTGTAGTAAAGGGCCCAAAACTGAACACAGCATTCAAGGTGTGGCCTCACCAGCGTTGAGTACAAAGGGATGATCACTTCCCTAGTCCTGCTGGCCACGCTATTTCTGATACAGGCCAGGATGCCATTGGCCTTCTTGGCCACCTGGGCATACTGCTGGCGCATGTTCAGCTGGCTGTCGACCAACACCCCCAGGTCTTTCTCCACTGTGCAGCTTTCCAGCCACTCTTCCCCAGGCCTGAAGCGTTGCATGGGGTTGTTGTGACCCAAGAATGATACAGATGTGGATACGACACTTCATATATTGGATCTCTTCCTAATGGATATATACTGATTTAAGACACAAAGCATGAACTTCAATATCCTCTTCAAAATTGTCAGCCATGCCAGATACCATCATAACATTTACAGAATTATATTTTTTTTATATTACAAAAATTTTGGCCTCAAACTTGGACTAGTTTCCTAGGGCTGTCAGACCCATGCAATTTATGAGCAATTTAACTTTATTGATAAAGAGTTTCCTTCTTTCCCTCTTCAAAGCATTTCATTGACCATTTCTCCACTCTGCCTTGCAACTAAAGAACAAGGAACTCCTGATCTGCTCTCTCAAAACCACTGTTTCTTCTCAGTAAAATCATCATGTCGCCACTTCTTGATTTCAGCTAGAACAATCTGTTGCATTTTTCCTGTAAGAGCTTTCCTAAGACCTGATTTTCCTTCATGATTTTCTTGCCTGTTCTGTGGCAAAGGTAAAAATTTCCCATTCTTCAAAGTATAACAGAAATTCCAGAATTTAAAAAATTAGTATCATGTTCTCAAAATTTTACTAAACAGGAGGAAAGGGAAATGTTACAATTGTATCTCTGCAACCCCATCCCTTTGCAGTATTTGTTCTTAGTCTTTCAGTCATTCATGCTTCACTCCAAGTACATGCATTACATGAATAAATATCACACTGCATAGATGCCATGAAAACTGTAATACAGAGGTCTCAAAAATAAAAGATACACAAATTTGGATATTGTAAAATTAGTTGTGAGTAAATATCCAAGAATTACCATCAGAATAAAATCCTGATTAAATCTAACTTGGAGTCATCAGAGCACTCTCACTTCCATTTACAGACAGAGAAAAATGCCAGTAACGTTATCCTACTACAACTCAACTTTATGAAATACTAACTTAAAAATACTGAATTTACAGAATAGGTCAAATTAACAAAAGTCTAAATTTTGCAGTAGAATCTAGAGTGACTGTTTACACATTACAATTCTTAACATACCAAAAGAGTTGGTGAACATTAAAAGCTTGATCATAACAATTGCTCACAAGTTTATCCACACTTGCTGTTTTCAACCTAAGTCCCTAAATGACAATAAATCCATCAAAGAAAATAATTTTTATCTAGAGACACATGCTGACCTAAGAGAAGTGATTTACTGAAGATCACTAGAAGAGCAATAAATGAATAAATGTGAAACACCTCTCAGTAACAGAATTTATGATCCCTTCTATAATATTGTTTATTCTTGTTCTAAGCATTCTTCAACAGAATTTGCAAGTTAACAAGAAAGGAGTTTGAAGTTGTCAAAGCTACTTAAACATTTCACCTTGCTCCTTGAACAAAGTTACGTAAGCAGTACGAGAATAATCCTTATAAACTAACCGGATCATCACTAAAGAGAATGCTTTTCATAGTACAACTGTTCAACAGCAAAGCATAAAACTTCCAGCGCTCAGACTGTAAACAGAATTTCAAATAAGTTAAAGCCAACAGAAACATTAACAAAATAAACATTTTTGGAGATGTAAACTGAGCTGATGTTTATACTGAAGTCTGCCAAGCACCTGTCTTCAAAACCCTGGGTTACCAAACAAAACACGTATTCTACAGTCACCTGAAGTTCCTATCCGATCAGCCAATAACAGTAATTATTCTTCTCTACACTTGCCAACTACATTTGACAATAACTTTAAAAAGCCAAGCATACATTGTTAAGATTATGTCTACTATTTTCCCTTCAAAAACTGCTTAGAAGTGGAATCTGTATTATAGGAACATTTATCATAGTATAGTCAAATAATTGATGTAATAGTACACAAATCAGTCCTAGTAGTCTGAAAGATACACTGCTCTCCTGAGGTCCTTGGAAATAAATACCATATCCATTTAATTCCTTATTAAAGAAGAAATCTGAGTCAATTTCAATGAAAAATAGCAAAAACAATGCCATTACTTCTCCCTCTTACAAACTTCCTTGCACTGCTTTCAAAGTCATTTTGTAGTAACAACGTATGCAGCAGCCATCATAAGTGACAAAAATCTTTAAGCAGACACAACAGAAAGAAAACATTATAGTGCACGTGATCAGTGATTAGCTCAGAGACAACCTGTCCTTCGAAGTTGCTCTTTAGTTACAAGATCTGGTTAACTATTTACAAGAAACTTTGAATTTCTACCTGTAACACTACCTTAAAAATCTGCTAGACTTTTGGAGTATGCTGAAGCCAATCAAACTACATCTGTATTAGCATTTTTCAGGAACTTTTCAAATGCTATTACTCCATAAATGGTAACATGACTACAATGCATCTTAATTATTAAAAGCCATATTTATATTAAACTTAGAACAAAATGCAGGTTTTGAAAAGCAAAATAATGCCCAAGCTTTTGTAAAATCCACTTCTCATGTAAGTAAGAAATATTTATGGTTATACCGCAAAGTCCAATAAAACCAACTAGTGATAAGCTCTGTAAACTAAGCTACATCTTAATAATAATTTTTTTTAAAATAGTTATACACTAGAGTATAGATGTGAACACTAAAAAAGATACAAAAGAAAAATACATTTTTACTTCTTTTAAAAAAATTCCTTTATCTAGATGGTTATTCATAAAATAAATATTGAGTTAAATATCTCTAATTCAATAGTTTTCCTTTAAGCAAATTGTTCTAATAGCATACTTAAGTCTTTCACAAAAGAGGCAGGATCTGGTACCCATTAATAGTGGCCATTTAATACCTTGATCTTTGTGTCTCTAGAATTTTAACAAGTCCATTTATTGACCTAAAATAAAACAGAAAAATCGTAAGTTAGATGAAAATGCAAGCATAATATATTGCTTGAACAAACTAACCATGGAAAGCAGGAGAAATAGCACCACGACAATAACCCCAACTCTGTTATCAACTTGTTGAACAAACAAACAGATATCCCAACAGACTTCATTTTTGTGATTTTTTCACCTCCTAAGTAAGGGCTGGGGAACTTTACAAGTTCTGACAACAAAATACTACCAGTCAGAACGGCATTTTCCTATCTAAGACTCCTCATGATACACTCTGCTGCGTCAAGCATTTTTACTTTTAGAATTCAAATTACTAAGTTGTAAAAGATTTAAAAATTTTTATTTTTCATTTTGGTTATCATGTTAATGACAGAAAAAGATGTGGCATGTCTTTGATCACTAATTTGATTCAGACCATTGGTTCTTCTGCACCCACGACAATTATTTGGGACTTCTTCCATGGATCTTTACATTTGCTAGTGAACTCGTATCTACTACATCTTTTCCCTGATGCTAATTCTGAAAGATGGGAACAGCTGCCCAGAAATGTAAGAGCGCAGACACTTACAACAAAGGCCTGTCTTTAGTAAGTAACATCCAAATCTTACCTAGATAGGCAAACTACTAAGATTGTGTAAGGACACAGAAAGTATTTAAATGCCTTTAGAAAGGGGCAGTCTGTTTTCCCTTCTGACCTAATGATTTGTGTCAATGCAATCACGAGATCTAATTTCTGCATCAACAGCAAGAAGGAAGTAACTATGTTTAAATAAAAATAACTTTTGACCCAGTACAGTGTTACACTTATGCCAAAGGCTTCATACCTGACAGATGTTCTGACTTTATTCAATTCTTCCCTTGAAACCAAATCTGTTTTATTGATGATTATAAGATCAGCTAATGCAACCTGCCTATGCATTAAGGGGAAGAAAAAAAAAAGACAACATGAACAAACAAATACTTTTTGTGTAAGGCAGAAACACCACCTCTCCCATAGCACCATGAAAATAGTATGAGCATTGTTAGTACAGAAAGGCAAGCATTAATCAAACTAGAACATCATGGAGTATGACTAATGTACTACTGGCTTCTGTACCATAAGGGTAGTCTACAAACGTACAAAGGCTTGCTAGTGTTTGTTGGGTTGTTGGGTTTTTCAGGGGGATTTTTTGGTTGGTTGGTTTTTTCAACAAAGTCATCTAATCCAAAGTACTTGGTGATTTATGAACTTCACAAGCCCCTATTTCTCTTGCATGTAGTCTTCGTAAAGTCATACTTGAAATCTCTTTGCTTTATGAAGACTTCTACTGTTACAGTTACCCTTAATCATTGTGTCTCCACATCTAGCAAAAAATACTCCTCTATCTCCAGTTCTACTTCAAGCATCTGATAGATCCTAGCATGCAATTCTTTCTTCCCACCAACACAGTTGGTTCCCCTTCACTTACGTAAAATCCCATCCCTCTTAAAACATGTATTGTAAGAGTCAGATCTGGGCAAAAAGATAACATGGATCATGAGTCACTTTTCTATTTTATACTTCATTACACCAATCTACCTTGGTCTAAAAGCAAAAGAGGAGAAAAAAGCCTTAGAACAGAAGCCATTTCTAATGAACTTATATACAGTGCATTTCGTAACTCTGATATATAAAATTAATTTATACACCCATACCGAGATGCTTCATTGACAAGGCCTTCTGGCTTTTCCTCTGTCAAGTGCTAGACAAAAATTAAAACAATTGGATTAAGCATATTCAAATGATATTTAAATTAATTTGCAACTAAAGGAAGTCAAAACCAATTCAGCTGAGGTATATGTTTCAACAAGGTACTGAGGAAGATAGCATCTAGAATTTTTCTGTAAAATGACGGTGAGAAAGTACATTTATACATTCACCATTACAGAAGCTTATAATTTCTTTTATGAAAACTCTTCTCTTTTAATGAAATTTATTATTAGAATGCTAAAGAGTTGGAAAACTGTATTATATTTATTTTAGTTACTTTTCAGATTTACAATGATGTAAAAAAAAGGCACTATGACATACAGTAACCATGGAAAAACATATCTGAAAAAATGAAAGTACAGTAACTTTACTAATGAGTGTGATGTCAACTAACTGTTAAAGATGGGTTAGGCTTGCAGTACAGGATTTCATATAAATAACCGCATATTCCTCTTCTCTGAAAGATTTGGCAAACTGTACTTTTATAGTAAAAATTCGTTAACTCTTTTTCTGGGTTTGTACAAATAAACCACTACCCCTTGGCAAGTCTGCCCAACATCAGTGTTTGCAGCTTATTCAAGCTGCAACTGGGCAGAAGAATCAGTCAGCACTGACAAAAGCAGAAGCTACTCATCATGCTGCAGGAGTTTAGTATCATCTGCAGCTTTGTCTTCCCAAGCTACTGTCCTCACAGAATTAGTGAAAGGGAAAAAAATGCCTGCATCTCAAGCAGCAGCGTGAAGTTTAGCAACATGAAGCCTTACTTAATTTAGGCAAAGCAACAGACTACACTAAAGCAGCAAAGTTTCAGCTACAAGTTATTTTCTGCTCACTTTGCCCACTCAGCAATCTCCAGAAGAGAAGCACCACAGACCCTGGAGGCAGTAAAACTTTAAATTGATGCTGTAATATTAGTAAGAGCTCACCACTTACGCCTTACTTCTCTGGGAAGATTAGAGTCCTGTGCATTCTTTCATCAGCTCTAAATGTACCAGGAATACTATTGTAAAATTTGGTTTTAAAGACACAGGAATACCAAATGAAAGTGCAATTAATTGTCATGGGAAATATGTAAATTAAAAAAAAACTAGAAAAGTATTTTTTCATCAAGTGGAATTATCAGGCATCTAACACTATTTGACTTGAAAAACAAAAGTAGATTATTGCATACTGTCAGTCTGTCACCTTAAAAAAAAACACAATAAAAAAAAACTATTTCCTGATTGTGCTCAACCTAAGCAGAGCATAACACTGGGATTACTTGGAGGGAACCTCTGCTCTGACCTTTTCTTTGTAATCCTCTGTGTATTGACTCTATTGAATTAAATGTTGTCAGATTTGTTGCCCTGAAAAGAACAATGTCAGTAGTCCAGATGTCACGTCCTGAAACCAGAGAACTGTCACTTCAAGTTGTCCAACTGTTTGCCCTCCATTTAAAAAAAAAAAAAAAAAGAAAGAAAAAAAAAGGAGTATTTCAGACAAATCCATTAGAGTGATAACCCCTGATATCAATTACCATTTCAGTTTCAATTTGGCTGGCTGGTCACAGGGTACTATTTGTCAGCTTTTCTTCTGATGGGCTAGGTCTTTGAAGCATGACACCCTTAAACTGCTGCCTACTACCTCAATGTCATTACCTGTATGGCTTTCAAAATTCTTTGAATCACAAGCAGCTGTTGAGATCAAGCTTTGCAACCAGAGGAATTGCACAAGCTAGTAAGTCCGTTATACACAACAAAAGTTGTTTACTTGGCATGTAACTGAGAAAGTCTGAAGGCTTCTGTTATTCTGAGTGGATATCAGTGTTGTACAGGCTGACTGATTAAATAATGTAAGAGTTTTCAGCGAGCTGTCAAAGATAATAATGGATAGAAAAGTTGAACGTTTCAAAACATCTTCATGTTGTTTCTGACATGTTACTTGAAAGTTTAAATATTAAAAATTATCTTTTTTAAACAATAATAATTTAGTGCTGCCGTGTACAACATGATTGTATTTGATTCACATCAATGAATCAGCATTGCATGAAGAGAAAGATAAACAGAACAACATTTCTGCAAGCAATAAAATACATCTGAATTAGTATGAGGACACCCAGCTGAAAAGGGTTTTGACTTAAGACATGCTGTGGTTTCTTGTGATAGTTGATGTGATTTAAAAGTCAGTTCCTGCTTAAAAGGACATAGCAGCTCTCAGTCCCTTCCCCTAGTTCTTCTTCCAACTCCTCCACAAAATTCCTTGCAAAACACAATGGCTTAACTCGCCAAACTGGCTTGCTATGGGATTAGATTAGTCCTGTGCTGGTGCAACACAAATTGACAGGAGAACAGCACTGCCCCCTTTCGGTAAATTGAAAGGAGAAACCCAAATAGTCCAAACATAATTAAGTCCTATAAAGGAGGGATCACCTCCTTATTCTTCAGTTCTCTTTGCTTTTTGTGGCCATTGTAAAATAAAGAGATATTAGATATAATTGCACAGCATGATGGGATTTTTATACCACGGAGACAGCCTTTCTTATGGTCACTTTTATTTTGAATAGCCACTTAGCCACTTCCTAAGTTATAAAGTTACAAATAATTATACTTATGACTAGCTATTACAAAAAAAAGTTGAACTATTTGATTTAATCACAATTTCTGCTGTTATCCAAACTCAGTGTTCCATAGGTCTGTTCTTACACTTTACATAGATTACTCTAATACCCACACTTTTTGTCTGCTTCCATATAATGAAGTAATCTTTTAATCTGAAATGGTACCTAGACACCAGGCTCTCTTATCTCTCCTCACCACAGCTGCCGCTGCATTAGCACCTTTCCCAGTTTGAGCATAATTCACTTGCTACCACACTGGTATCAGAGATCTGTTCTTACTCCTCTCCTTTCAAGTAACATGGATGAATGACACTCTGTAAGACAAATTTCTCCACTGTTTTTATGGTAATGCAAATGCCTATTTGGAATACAACCAAGATTCCCGTGTGAAGTGATAGAACTAAAAGGAATCTAGCAAACTTACAAGTCTTAGTAGACATGCCGCTGTGTTGGTAAGAATCTGAATTCCTATGCATATCAGTACTTCTTTGTTCCTATTCAAAATATAGTACTAATCTACCACAGCAACTGAAATACATCCTCATCCATTGTAAGAATTAAAGTTACTGTAAAAACGTAATTCATCCACATGAGCATTATTGCAATAGCTGTTCTAATGTTGCAGTTTTAAACCAGGTAACAAATCCAGTAACTTACCTGCAATCCATGCTTTGCATCAACAACAGATACAATACCTAGAAGAGAACATCAAAATCAAACAGAAATGGGCTGAAAGCAGTTAACAATTTAACAACTTACAAACTTCCTCTACAACTACAAAAGTAACAATACCATCATATTTACAACTGGTTATAATATTTTCAATGCTTCTAGTGTATCTGAACATTGGACTTATCCCCTAATTATTTTCTTAATTGTTACTCATATACATGGTAAAAAAAGTCTACGAGACCAGGTGAGAGAAATTCTCACAAGGTGAATGCCTCTCCTCCTTCTTCCACAACAGCAAATTGGCAGACGTATGCTTCTACAGGTTATCAAAACAAATTAAGGGGACTGACTGAGGTATTCAGTTATTCTGATTGTTAGTGACCAGGAATTTGCAATTCTCTGGCAGAAACTTAGGAAGCTGTTTCCTATTCAACTGAATGTTTCCTTGGCTAGATGGGTATTTCACAAACTGACCAAAGTGTTAGTAGGATTATTTTTTTATAGCCAAAAAGTAAGGTTTTTTCCTTACATTAAAAAAAAAAAACAACATTCAAAATGTTCTTTGACTATCTATAGTGATGATTTATATAACAGTAAACTCAGATTTTTATTGGAAAACAGCAAATGCTAAAGCTAACAAGAGTACAATAGGCAAAGAAAGCAGAAAACATAAGGTAGGAAAGTCGAGATGTTGACAAGTTAAGAGTTCAGAAAAAAAAAAAAACAATTTAGAAAACACTGCATTGGGAAGGGGGGCGGCGGAGAGCAAGCTGCAACAGTACTCCTAAATAATGTTTTAAAACATCTTGTTATAACATTTAACTAATTAGGTTTTCTTAAACCCCTTTAATCAAAATCAAGATCTCTCCATATCTGATCCCTTAGCAAAACATTACACAACTTTTGTTGCATTTAGCAAACCGAAACAGCTCACTGAGTACATAAACAAGTATCAGAATAAGCAAGTGGATCTCTGAGGTCAAATTCGGGGATGTGAGAACCAAGATTATGCATTCAAACATTTTCTGAAACCTTTCCTTAAATGAGAAGAATACATTACACTAAATCCAGATATGGGATGCCAATATGTTGGGAAACAAGCTTGCACTTCTCACCATCAAGGTAGATGTCACTTCCCAGCTCAGAATCAACCCAGAACATGGAGGCCACAGCTCCTAGGAGTGCAGTACGTTTAGTTGCAAAATTGACATTTTCCAGTAAACTATCAATATCCAGACTTTTCATAGAAAAACTCTAGTTGTAGTGCTGTCATTGAAACCTCTCTCTTCCAAACTCAGAAAGCATCACAGATGTCAAATACACAACCACACATTTGACGTCATAACAGTTACCAACGCATTATACTTGTGTGCACATCAACAGCTATAACTACAAAAAGCTTTAAAAATCCCACAATTCCAGATCCATGTAAATTGTCTAAATTACCTTTACTCAGTAATACCAACTATATGTCATTACTATACTCCAAGGCTCCACGATTTCTAAAAAATTATGTACCCCCCCTCTTCACCTTTCAGCCACTGTTTCTGGGTGATGGCACACACACACAAAAAAAAACAAAGGAGACAAAAAAAGGCGATAGAACAGTTGAAGTAAAATGGAATTGAGACATCTGAGAGAAATCAGCTCCCTCCTAGGGACCACCTCTTCTTCTCTGGCTTCTATGAACTCTCCTATGCACTTTCTTACATCACAAATAAACAGGATGAAGACAATCAAGAATAACTAGATATAGACAATGATGTTTTCCTTAATGAACTCAGGTCTGTACAAGAAAGCTTCTGGCTTTAGATAATTTTAAGGCAGATGGCGTTAAGAACTATCTAATGCATGTTCAATGTGCAAACAGATACAGTTCTGGAAGGGAAGTTCACAAGGGTAAATCACACCTGATCAATCTGAGAAGGCCATACCTGGCCGTCTGTCAAAAAATGATTGTATTTGTGGACAAGGGGAGAGCACTGCATGCTGTTTATATCACCTCTAGCAAATTTTCAACACTGTCTTTGAAAATATTCTAGTAACCAAGCTGGGACATTACCAGTCTGAATGGAAAGACAAGTAGTAAAACTGGTTGGATAGTTAAGCTCTAAAGGTTGCAGTTAATGGGTCATACCCTACCTGGAAGCTAATAGTAAGCAAGGTACTGCAGGTGTCTATCCTGGGACCTGTCCTGTTCAACATCTCCACCAGGAACCCAGGAGGGGATGGAAGATACGACTGTCAAGTTTGCAGAGAACACCAAATTCAGAAAGGAACAGTTGACATATATAAGGGCAGAGCAATCTTTCAGAGGAACGTGGCCAGGCAGGCAGGAACGGCCAATGAGAACCTGATGAAATTCAGCAAGGAAAAACACTTGACTAATACACTTAAGAACAAAGAGTCCCTGGCAATGACACAGGCTAGGGACAGACTGGCTGGGGAACAGGTCTATGGAGAAGTCCCTGGGGGTCCTGGTAGGCAGCAAGCTGAGCGAGCACTGTGCCCCGGGATCAGAGAAGGCCAAAAGCACTTCACACTGTTCAAAGAGAAGCATGGCTGAGGGAGGTTATTTTCCTCTATTTAGCATTTTCAAGCCCATGTCTGGCTAGCACTTCCAGTGTGGGGATCCCCCATACAAGACAGACATCAGTATAGGATCACCAAGACAGCTGAGGCTGGAACACAGGCCCTATGAGGAGAGGTGGGGAACTGCATTTGTTCAGCATGGAGAAGGGACAGCTTCTGCAGAACCTAACAGCAGCCTCCCTGGTACCTACAGGTGAGTCACCGAGAAGACTGAGCCAGGCTGCAGCAGAAGGATGGAAAACAACTGTAAGTAAGGAAGTAAGCAAGGTTCAGATCACATACATCAGAAAAATGTTTTTTCACCACAAAAAGGCAGGCACAGAACAGATTGCCTGGAGAGGCTGTATTTTGTTTATCCTGAGGACAGAGATATATGATTGGATATCCCAAAGAACCTGGTTTGTCTTACAGCTGACCCCTGCTTTTGGCAGGAGGTTGGATTAAAGACCTCCTAACATCCTGTCCAAACTGAATTGTTCTACGATTCTAGTATTTTTTCCATGCTAGGCCTTATTACCCACTGAAACGCTATCCAGATGAGGTGCTTCTGGAATAATGAAACACACAGCTGGTAAAGGGCCTGGAGAAAAAGCCTTACGAGGAGCGGCTGAGGGAGGAGGAGGCGGCCTAGGGGAGACCTTATCGCCCTCTACAACTACCTGAAAGGAGGTTGTAGCGAGGCAGGGGTTGGTCTCTTCTCCCCGGTAACTAGCAACAGGACAAGAGGAAACGGTCTCAAGTTGCGCCAGGGGAGGTTCAGGCTGGACATTAGAAAGAACTTCTTCTCTGTTAGAGTAGTTAAGCATTGGAACGGGCTCCCCAGGGAGGTGGTGGAGTCACCATCCCTGGAGGTGTTCAAAAAACGTTTAGATGTGGCGCCTCAAGACATGGTTTAGTGGGCATGGTGGCATCAGGTATACAGTTGGACTTGATGATCTTTGAGGTCTCTTCCAACCATAATGATTCTATGATTTTATGATTCTATAGTACCCTCTCTTCTTTGTATAGTCACTTGTATGTCTTCAGTATGTAAAATGGAACATACTAAACTGACAAGTCTTCAGCAAAAAGAATCGGCAAGTATTTCGACAACTGGAACCACATTCTATCAAGGATTTGGAATCTGTGACCCGATACTTGTGTACTACACATGGCCTAGAAGTATGTTACTCCTGTTTTCTGCTAAAATGGCCCTGTAAAACAGATTCTAGCAACTGTAGGATGTGTTGTGTATTAATTTCAAAAAAAAAAAAAAAATCTTTATTTGTGCTGAAACAAACCAATTTAACGCAAATCAGTGCTGCAACCTGAAGGACAGGAGGAGCCGACAGCAACAACAGTACTTCTTCTTTTCAATTATCAGATCCTTGGTTACTGGCAAGCTGTCTAAGTCTACTATGCACATCAAAAAGAAAAAAAAAAAATAGTAACTAAACTCATTCTAACACCTAAAATTGTCTACCTGAAGTGGCAAGATGCAGTCCTCCAAACATCACTCTGTATCAACACCAAATACCTGTCAGTTGTTCAGTGCTTACTCATGCAAGATACAGCAAGGGTCACAACATCTAATGGTTTTCTGGTATCTATTGATTTTTTTTCCAAAAAGCTTAATAGTTTTCCAATTTGACTCAAATAGAATTTGTGTGTAACAGAGGCCAAATCAATGTCCTTTCTTTTAAAGAAAATTACTTTACCACAACAACTATTTAGCTTTGAGCTGGAAAGTGTCAGGTTCCTAAATGGGAAACAATTGAATTTCTGATAAGACTTTCCTTCACTCTTGATCAACAACATATTTTCAATTGAGATGGTTCAGAGAAAATTGTTTTAGATACCTATTACTAACATAAGCTAAACCACCATTTTATAGTAAGTATCACTCAAAAGTACACAAGCAATTTGTAAGATCTGTTACTGTTCTGTACATACCAGAAGAATGTATTAGTTGTTTCACAAAGTATTTTATGACTTCACAAAATATAAGACCTATCACAACCAATGTAACAATATATCAGATGCTAATAACTTATACTTTAGAAGGAGTATTGTAGAACAGCAAAAGCCTACTGAAAAACTACCAGTTTCAGAATCTGCTTCTCTAAGTCCAGTGTCTTCTCCTGATAGAAATATATTTTAACTGGTTTTCCATTAAACTTTATAGTCAATTTAAAGCAAGTTCAAAAAAACCAAACCAAACAAAACATCCAACCAAACAACCCCACCCACAACCCTGTTTCTGCACCTTAGCCAATTCAGTTTTGGTCTGAATAGTATTCAAAGCATACACATGACAATTCACCACTTCATATTACATTTTGCACAGCAAACTGATTGGTGACCAAATAGGCACTTCATAAAAACAGAATAATTACCACAGTTATGAAAACCATAATGTGAACTACCTGGATCTGCCAAACCAGTTGTTTCTAACAATATATAGTCAAATTTTCCTCTCCTTTGCATCAGGTTCTCAATAGCTTTCACACCATTGTCCCTGTAAAAAGAAATAATTAAACCTGAGAACTGAGAAAACAAGCTAAAACATGTATAAACATGGATCTTCTGATGCAGACACAGTGTTAGTACCATCAAAGCAAAGGTCTGAGTCAGGACTTACAGTCTACAGTGAAAATTCAGTCATCAAGCTGCTGCTCTAATATTAGGCAAATTGTAGTTTTCTATTTCTTTTTACCCTGCAAATAGTATCTGCCTACTCCCAAAGGCATAATAAGAGTGATTTAAATGAAGATTTGTTTTTAAACGCTGAAAACCCTATAAAGGACAGTAGGGCTGCGTAAATATGTAACTATTTGGTTTGGCAGCTGAGATTACAAAGAGAAATTGGATATGTCAAGGGGGGTGGAAGAACTGAACCACGTTCTCCTACTTTTCCACCTCACCTACAGCAAAATTAAGACGTGTCATTTACTTAAATCTCAGCTGATGAGGTCAGCCTGAAGCAGAAATGTACAGCATTCTATATAAGAAACCAATGTATACAAAACAAAGGAGCAATGGCAGCATTCCTCACATCCCAGTAGAACACAATGCAATAGGGTCTTCTGTTTTCCCCTTACTATGTCAATTTAAGGCATAGGACCAGTTCTTCCAAACTTTCAGGACAAACAAGCCATCACCTTTATTACAAATTTCACACAGACAATCCAGCATTCAAACAACAGCATAAAAACATGTCAAAGAAACAAACACACTACTGCTTTTTAATATGACCATCAGCTTACAATTTGGAATACTGTGTTTCATTAGGTCACCAAAAGGTTCCCCCTCCACCCTTTCTGAGGTATACAAGTATTAACTAACATAAAGAGAAAGAAACACTGAGTAAATATTTCATGTGGGTATTGGGAAACTTTAGTCCTAGTTCCAGCCTCCCCGAATCTTTAGCTTTCTATATGAAAGCATGTAATACTACCAGAAGAGGGAGAGCTCTCTACCCTACAATACCCCAATGTTGTGTAAGTTGACATTTAGATTATTTTTCTGAAAGACACTAAGTCCAAATCCAGCAAGGCAGCAAAAGGAAATAAATTTCCATCTCCCAAATTCCAATTCTTGTTTTACCCAACAAAAGAAGTCTCAGTCAATACTATCATCAATTTTAGGAATCAAATCGTGGATGCCTTCTTGTTTCCTCAATTTCCCCAAAACCCACTGTAAGAACTTGTATAATAGTCCTTCCTTACTTTACTGAACAGCACAGGCAGCCATTTCTGAGCTCCAGCCATTCTTCATAGAGTTCTCCCCCTTGACTGATTGCCAGCGATTTCTCCAATGCACTTCCTGGAAATATAAGTAGTAATGTAATTTTAAACTACAACTTTGCATGACATTGCCTGCAAAAGAGATATGAAAGATTCAAGTTGGTACACATTTTTACTCTTGGGAGTCTATTTTTTCTTCTGAGACCACGTTTCTGACATATTCTTCAGAAATTAGTATTTTCCATTTTATGGGAAATTTAAAAGCCAAAGCCAAGTTGGTTCTACAAAGACCAAAACCCAGAGGATAAAAGTACAGCATAAGTGCCACAAACTTTGCTAAAAGAAAGTCAGCCTCTACCTCCATATCAAATAAAGGCTCTGTCTATACTTTTAATTTTAGGCTCCTTGACCAGGAAAGTGGCATGCATCTTTGTTGATGAAAACAAACAAATAAACCACCACCAATGCAGTGCAAAGTGTAAGCAATGCTGACTATGGTACGGATATGAAGTTACAGCCATAACAGTTAAAAATCCTGAGAAGGAAAGCAAAGAGTTCAAAGAACCAAAACCACCAAGCACGTATCTCCCCATCTTCTCGTTCTAGGATAATAAGTGTTCTGTAAGTGGTTGAGGGGAAATGAAAAAAAAAAAAATATTATCTACCAACACATTATTTTAACTTCCATTTGCTTGACACCAAGTACGACAAATGGAGGTATAGCACTTCCAACAGGGTGGTATATTCATTTACTTGACTCTGAGGGACTGAATTTATGTACAAAACAGACTAATGCATAGTATTATTTTATGAACGCCAGCCAAAAGATTTTTTGCCCTTCTGAAGACTATGAGGTATGTCAATAATTTTGGTAATGGATTTAAAACTAGAGTGTTCTTGATTTCCAGAAATTTTATAGATTTGTCATTTTATGGCTAACAAATTTTTCTGCAGGTTTACATACCTTCTCCAAACTCATTCAGAATAACTGCTATTCTTTTGTTATGCCGTTCTGTCAGTATGTAATTCAGAAGAGTTGTTTTCCCAGCCCCTAGAACATAGACCATATTTCTGTTAAAACGTGAAAAAAAAGCTTATCTTTTCAAATAACAAGCAAATACTGTTGTGCACATGCACACTTCAAATACGATCTCTTCTGAAATATGAGTTTTCATTCTTGTATCCTGCATTCTAACACTGTAAAAAATCATTTGTAGAGATACTTGACCCCATGGAACTATCAGCACAATAAATCTCAGCTTTAAAAGACCCATCGTTTTCCATTCACTAAGTGTCAGTGCTTGATAAACTTTCAAGTACCCTAACAGCTGGGCAGTCTCTTCCTCGAAAACTCATATTTATATTCCGTTTAACAAAAGGCGCACTAATTCTTCTCCCTCCCACTGCCTTTTCTGACCAGCTCTTGTCATCCGTAATGACTGCTGTGCTAACTGCCATTCGATGAGGCATTGTTAAGCAAGGTGTTCACAACTTCTATAATACCACATTATTAACAGTTTCATCCCATGCTAAAGACCACAACTAAGGAAATTTGGTAAAGCAACCTTCCTTCCCTGCCCTTAGGGTTTTTTGAGAGTATGACGCAGTACAAAGTTACAACTTTTAAAACAGTGTTGGCAATCCTAAATTAACCTGATCTTTACCGTATATAACTATACTTGAAGCTCCCAAGAACTGTGTTGGTTTAAGAGAGGGAAGCCAAACCTCACAATTCTAAGACTGTAATTCAGTCTGCCTTTAACCGAGGCAAATACATTACACTATCCTGACATCAAGTGGCAAAAAGCGATTTGTTAAACACGATCAGGACAAATCGCACCCTGAAAACCGGCTGGTAAAAGAAGCAACAGGAGCTTGCACAGCTGTTCAAAACCGTTCTGCAAATCCAACTGGAACCGCACTCACCAGGAGCGGCACGAAGACAACTGCGCTGAAAACGCGGTGAAGCGCTGAACGGGCCGCGCTAAAGGCTCCTTTCTGCTACGCCATCAGGGTCTCGCCTAGGCACCCACCTCGCGGGCACGGAGGCTGCCGTCAGACCTGCCGGGGCACTTCACTCCCCGCCCGCCCGGCGGTGTGCCGGCCGCCCTGCAGCCCACAGCCCCCTCGCA
>NW_009606942.1:0-1341 GCF_000690535.1 Cariama cristata | reverse complement strand
AAAAGAGCTCTGCAGGCTGGCACCAGTCAGCATTGTGCTCTTTGGGGAAAAACAAAACAAAAACAAAACACAAAACAAACAAAAAACCCCCCACAAAAAAACCAAACCAAACCATGATGCTGGTCTTTTTTGTTTTTCCCCCCCCCCCCCGCCTTTTGGAGCTCATCCCTGTCTCTGCACATCATCTTGTCAGAGCATGAAGCACAGACGATCTGTATCCCAATGACACTTGCACATGACAAACACATGTTCAGAAAGAGTCCAGATTAGCAAGACTAGTGTCATTCTTATGGTTTTAATAATCACAAGTCAATGTTATGGACTTGCGCATTAGGGAGGAAACCAATTAACTTTTACAGGTAGCCCCCTCCTTGGGGAAAAAAGAAATGTTAGCTATTGAAAAGAAATTAGGATTCAGAGCTCCCAACCACGAGGGAGCGGTGGGGCAATTTACAAAAGCGAAGACCAACAGCGGCAACATTAAGGGAAAGTTGGCTTTCATTCCGATCGTGTTCTTAAGCAACTCTCCGAGTTTACACCTCAAGCCTACGAATGACTAGTCCTTCAACGGAAGGACAAGCTGCTTTACTTGAAAGTCCTAGACGGAAGACGCCACTGCCACTGAACAGCACGGGCCCGGAGCCACAGGACAATGTGCCACCAACACTCTAACGAAAAAGAAAAAATCCAGTAAAAATCAAGTCGATGTATCAGTTTCCATCAAATTTCATTCCTTACGTTTCTACTGGCATTTAGGTGCTCACCAATTCACTCTATGGACGCCACATCTTACTAAAAATTTAGTTCTACATCCGAAAATAAAAGGCTCATTCCAACTTGCCCAGAAAATGAGTAGGAACAAAGAGAAGAGAAACACTTGACCCTAAAGAAGGTAACAGGCAGCTCTTCATTTCTCAGACACACAAGCTCATGCTTTTACCCGAAAGGACAACATTCGTAACTACCAAGGGACCAACTTGGGAACGGGGCATGCTCTGGTAACAGCAATTTTTCATCAGCCTTTCTGCCCTGGCAGCAAATGTGCCCTTTCTGTGGGTTTGCTGGTGCGCCCTTGAACTCGCAAACGTTTCTCCCCGCTCCCCCAGCCCCACACGTGCGATTCCCTGAGCAGCAAGAGGAATAACCCAGGCAAGATTTTCTTCACGTGACGCAGAAGGTGATGCCGCGAAAAGAGGAGGCAGAAAAAGGAACCTCTCTGTCCCAGCCAGCCAACGGCGACAAGACAGGGGAGAATTCTGCCAGAGGGGCTGTGCGGGGCTGGGCCGGGCCGGGCACCCCAGGAGCTCCAACCGGCCGGTTTCTCTCTCCTTTGTCAGCTAC
>NW_009606941.1:8055-15411 GCF_000690535.1 Cariama cristata | reverse complement strand
TATTAATGTTACTACACCAGGTTCCAGTTCAGCAGAGTATTTTTAATTATGCTTAGCTGAATGCATAAAAGATGAAGTTTTTTGTTTCAAACAGGTTAGACACATGCTCAAGGCTTAGTCCATATCTTGAGAGATTTGTTAAAGCAAGACACCAAATGTCTCCACAGGGGAGTTTTTCCTAAATTAGAAGAGACTTTTCTTACAGAGATGGTGAAGAAGCTGGGAATCTCCTTGGCTTTGCTCTCCAAATAAATCTTGTCTTATATAAGGGTATGAAATTCATTGTCCCCTTTCTGTGGAGCCAGTAAGACCAATGCCAATTCTTAGATTTGCATTTGCCATAATAACTAGTTGTAATGTGGTTTTTTATGTGGTGAATCATGATGTGTGTGTGTCTGTCTACTGGTTCCTTTTTCTGCCCCTTTACTCCTCAGCAAATATTGCTTTATTTGCCAACCAATTTCAACCAAGATCTAAGGTAGATAATTTTATTCTAAACTCTTACATAGCCCATATCACCAAAAAAAAGATCTGAATACTTCAAAAGTTTTAACAAGTGGACAATCTCACAGCGCGTCACTCGAACAAAAACTGTCTGAACACAGGCAACTGGGAAGCTGCACATCTCAGGGGACAGGAGGCATGCCAAACTCAGAGCATACCGCTGGACCTTGGAAATTTGGAAACACTGAAGAAGAAATTGAGGCTTTACTAGACAAACATTTCATCACACGCACTTAGTAAAATAATGCAGCAAGAGATAATTGTTCTGCTGTACATGGGAGGGATGAGACTAATAGTGGTACATTGCAAATTGTTCTGTTGTACATCTTAGAATGTTAAGAAATTAGGGTAGAGAAAAGAGCTACAAACACACTCAAGGACTTCAGAAAATACCTTTCAATTAAAGGGCTCAATCAGCTTAGCATATCAAAAATTAGATTATGAAAGAGATGACTCTATAATAGCATACAAGTATCTTCATGTGCAGAAAATCTAGGCACTAGCAGGCTCTTTAATCTAGCATATTAAAGCATAACAAGAATCATTTCAAATAGGAAATAAGACACTCACTTTTACCAGAGGAGGTGATTAGCTACCGGAAGGCCCCATCAGAAATGGGGTAATACCGGTATCTCTTGCTGTCATCCAGTCAAGCCTGGGTGCTACTCTGGAAGAGCCATGCTAGCCAGATACAAGTTAGGCTCAGTTAAGGGGAAGTTACTGGTGCAGCTTGGTAACAGGGTTCAAATTCTTGGCTGCTGCTACTTAAGCATCAAGGATAAAAGCTGTAGTGCTCCCTCTGGGGTTCAAAATGCTTTGAATGCATGTTTTCTCATAACATCCTTGTCAGGTGGAAAATTTACTTCTTCCAGTTTTAGATGGGGAACTGAGACATAGAAATGCTAAGTGGTTTGCCTCAAGCTCTCAAAGGAATGGCAGAACAACGATTAAACCACAGTCTTTCCAGACCAAGACTATTGCTTGAACTGCTATAGCAATCTTCCTCTCCCATAAACCGTATTACGTATATTTGACATGGCCCTTAAAAATATCTGTGAGCTTTCTGAATGAACATAAAACTGAATTGAATTATTTTCTTTTTAGTGTCAATGGTTAATGTTGTTATTAGGTAGCATGGTTTGAAAGGCAAGTATTTTCATTCCCAGGACCAGCATGATACATGCTTGCTCACTCTTAGAATTATATGTACAATATAAAGTATTTACACGAAAAGTAGGTCCTCTGGCATACAATGATTGATTTCTGTGATAAAATAGGAGCTTTAAAACAAAAAAATAATATGTATCAGAAAAGAAATGAGATCTAGAGTTTTCTACTAAGCGATATTATCCAAATATCTGAGTACAGATTTTGATCCTGGACTCAAGTCTGAACCTACTCTGAGCAACGAGCACAGGAAAATGGTTGTTGCCTCACATAGGAACAGGATCCAGCTAAACACCACACAGTACAGCAATGGGCTGTCAGGAAAGCCAAGATTTCATTTTCATGTAGGACAGATTAGAAAACTTTCAAGTGTATTAAAGCTCCTCTTTAAATATTTCATGTGAAGTATATACAATAACAAATAATAAAGCTAGGTGAATAAATAACATTCTGCTTCAGTTTCCTGGGACGTACTTATCCCCTTTATGACCATTTGAGGCTGCACTGCATTTGTTTGCGTTCTGATTTCTGCCACCTTGTTTGTACTTAGAGAATTTTCTAAGATTGCAAAGGCGGACCCAGTTATTTCTTATGTCTATTGTCCATTAACAGCTTAAAATAAATTCTAAGTGAACCAGATATGAAGTCTTCATCCCAACTCTTTATCACCTCTGTTATTGGCTCCATAGTAATCCAGACTAATGGTACTTGGTTATTGCCCTGCTTAAAGGTACATTAAAGCTGTGCCTGCAATAATACTATTTACAAGAGTAAATTCATTCCTTCTCATTCCATTCACTAATATTTTCTATTAAATTAATGCTAGGGGAGGAACGATTTAGTACACTTCACCTCCTGCAGAAGTAATCAGAAAACATTTATGAATGTTTGCAGTTGTGATGGAAGGAATAGAACAGAAGGCATTTTGTTATGTTGATTTTACCCTATTTCTTTTGACTGGTGTTAGCTAGTGTACAAAAATCCAAAGCTCATCAGAGAAAACGGAATTTTCAAAATTCCCTATCAATAAAGTAAATCTGATGGAAGAAGTAGTTCATACCTTACTGTGTAAGTTCAACTCCACTAGCTGCCAACACCACAAAGCACTGGGATATACTGTTAAGCAGAAGGATGAAAACTACTCTAAAAGACAGTATCAATCTAGAAATTCAGCCATTGAGAGCTTGCTTCATGAAGTGAAGCTAATTAATGCTCTCATGTAGGGTTGAATCCAAACCATCAGAACGACAGCAGCTCCACAGCTGAATTACTTTTTTAGTATGCTGCCACTTAAAACTCCACCCAGTCACTTTAAAAGGATGAAGCATACGATTAAATTGTGCTACAGGAAGGGAAAAGATGAACAATTAAAGTGAAAATCTCCTAAAAAACAAAGATGACCTAAGATATTTAAATACAGAATGACTTTATACTGCAAAAAGCATCCTTTAATTATCTGCACAGAGGTAATCCTTGTACAGCTCTGTTTGGAAGCTCTAGAAAAGGGACCTTTGTCACCTCAGTCTTACATAGCTGCTTTAGTAAAGGAGTTGAATATCCTACTATCAAAGCACAACGATGATGCTGACAGTGTGAACTATGCAACTTTTTTAACCAGAATAATTTGTCCATGCAGATGTCTGGAAGAATGTGAAATTAAAAACCAACGGTAGACTGAGTAGATCCCTTTACCTTAGGAGTGGGAAACAGCACAGATCATTCTTAGAAAGGATATGAATCTGGAATATTTGCCAGTTACTTTCATATTGTGCAAAATGACTTTAACTTAGGATATTGTCCATTACAGTGCTTTCAAACCCTTCCAGTTTATTTGCATTCCTAGATGCTCTTGTTTGGATACTTTGCTTTCTGGAACAGAGAAGAATGAGATTTCAATGTGTGTTTAGGCTGGGAGAGGATGATCAGATGTATATGGCTATAAAACCACATCTGCTAATGTCTCTAAACGATGCTACAGCTGCTGAAAATCATAACATTTACTTGTCTAGGTTATCAACTAAATCAAAATTATATTTACAACTGGATTTTTCATCAAATACATGGGATTATAAAAGGTAACATTTCAAAAGGAATTGAGTTAGGAGACTAAATCACATTGACTTTCAATACAATGCAGGCATCTACGTGACATAAATATGTGACATATATAGATTAGTATTTTCAATACTAACCCGTGGCAAATGTATGAGGCCTTTCGCTGAGCTGGGAAACAGCACATTGTAATGGGGAAGAAGCCAAGGGAAAGGGAGGGGGCACAGCATTTGTAGAGACCATTGTTCAGTGAAGCAGTGATTTGCCCTCAAACAGGAATAGCTGTGAGGCTTCCTCATGCTGCCCTGAAGAAGGATTAGTGTCGCCTTCTGCCTGGTAGTTGGATTTGTTATGATTTATGCAAAGTAAGGCCGCTTGTCAGATTCAAACCAACATGGCTTTGGCAATCCTTTGTCATAGCCAGAAGATATGAAGATCAGTCCCACAGTGGAACAAACATGGACAAAGAGGCCATGGTCAGTGGCAGAACGGGCGGTAGGGCAGCAGGAGCTGCAGGAGGCTGTAAAGCATGTGGAGGCCCAGCAATAATTATTTTTCTAGCTGTTGGACTGGGCTCAGATACATCACACAAGGTAGTGACACAGGAGAAGAGGTAATGCCAACATGGCAGCAGCTCCTTTACAGATGTTTCAGAGTGATCTATGAGGCCCATAAATGCCCCGGGCGTGTATGGGCTGTCTTTGCATGGTGCGTGGCATAGGGCATGGAGCTGCCATCCCTGACTGTAGCAATGCTGAGTGAAGATGTCTGCTGATGATGGTTTAGGCAGGAAATGTTCTTTTCAGACTCATAGCCATGACAACACCACTGCAGCTCACCCAGAACATGTTCCCCTGCTGAATCACTGATTTTTCAATAGCATTCTATCTGGCACCATACAAAGAACAAGTTTTGCTTCCAGCAATGTCTCTAGCCCTGAGGAAATGATATAACATGCAGAAAACTGATAGGAATTTTGACTTGGGCTTTAGAAAACTGAAAGAGCCGAAAGCCTAAGGTCTCCAGCTCTTAAGTTTGTCAACTCCTCCAGAACTTCTAGGCTGCTCCTCCTGGCTGGGTCTAGTTTTCTCTGTTCACATACACTGGGAATCATGGTAGATAACAGAAGTGATTTAGCAGAGGTGAAGTGATTTAGCCGAAAGGAAAGGTCTTTTATTTCACTGTGAACAAGTCACAAACCTAATGTCTACGGTTCCCTCATGTTGAGTACCTGTAGCTGTATCTCAAAGGTTGCTGGAGAGCTTCTAGAACTACAGTGGGAAGTACAAAGGTAGCAGACAACTCAGAACTCCCAAAGCTGAGTAACAGGCCCAAAGCATGTTTATGGGATGCAACTGTGGACTCTGCCACATGCCCGAAGGGCCACTGATACTGCAGTCAGGTAAGGTGATGATGGCAAATGGCTGTGACCCTGACACATATAGATTTAGGCTTGAAACTGGGACCTAGGAGACTGGTTTCTGTTACGGATCATTAATCAAGTTATGTACACTTGTCTAACTGCCTAGAAGAAATCATCCTTTCCTCTCATCGCTTCAAAACAATGAAAATCATGTCCAGAATGGTGGATCACTGGAGGATAATGGTGTATCCCAGAAAAGCAGTCTCTGCAGGTTGACTTGAAAACCACATGTGCTTCTGGGGCAGGCAAAATTCCAAGAGAGTTGACCAGGTTGTTCAGCTGACTCTATGGATAACTGGCAAGTGAGATGGAAGTTTATCACATATAGGATTCCGAGTACCATAGGTAGATGTCCTGACAAGGATAGCACAGAATGAAGAGATCAGGGCTTGCCAACACCAGATCTCGATTCCCTGCAAGACAAGATCATTCAATTGCAACAGCATCCCAGGCTGCATTAAGAAAAACTGGTCGAGGGTGGTGATCCTTCCCCTCTACTCAGTGCTGGTGAGACACATCTGGAGCGCTGCATACAGTGCTGGGCTACCAAGCATCAGAAAGATATGGGCTTACTGCAGTGAGTCCAGCAAAGGGCCACAAAAACAATTATGGGACCAGAGCATCTCTCATGAGAGGACAGGCTGAGACAGCCTGAAGAAAAGAAGACTCAGGGGTATCTTATCAGTGTGTGTGTATGTACCTGATGGGAGAAAATGAAGAAAAGAGATCCAGACTCTTCTCAGTGGTTCCTAGTGACAGGACAAGAGGACATGGGCACAAACTAAAACACAGGACTAGATTATCTCCAGAGCTCCCTTCCAACCTAAACAATTCTGTGATTCTTTAAAGACGCTGCTGTATTTCTTGTTTGCAATTCAACAAGTCTCAGAGTCATCTATGGAATTTTCTCCCTATCCATTATTGTACATAAGGTAGCACCAGGGGATAGCAAACCTGCAGAAAAAAAACCCAGGGAACAGAAGTAAAAATGTGATCTGATATATCCTCAATCTCAAGGAGAAGTTGGAAAGACTTGGAACCTTTGCCAAGAACCTACGTGCCACACAGTACTCTCAATAGTAAAGTAATTCAGTGTTGAATGTTACTTACCAAAAAGCTGATCAGGTTTTGCTTTCTGATGAAAAACACCACCAAACTGTCAGTAATTGTCACGTCTCATTTGAGATACCAAGGTGAGCTGGGAAGCTGAAAAATGTCATTTGTTTAGTAGGGAAATGTGGTCATGATAGTTTACTGCAATTTTGGAAAACAGGAAAGATGTGTTAAATTCAAGGTTGCACTGTCCAAACTAACCTTAACAATTCAAATATGTGTCTTGGCAGGGGACTTAAATGACTCCTCAGAGAAAACCTGTCATAGGTCTCAAAGAGGAAGCTCCACGACTGGTTAAGAGGTTGTCAGATGTGTTTATAACCAGGTCAGCTGAGCACCTTTCTAACTATATAGAATCACTGCCTAAGTGTAGGAAAACACTTTGTGAGGTGGTTATCAAAGACAACCGAGAAATAGTTGCAGAAAATAGCTCATTTATGCACCTTTGAAAAGTCCCAATTGTTTTAGCTTGTAGTATCTGCACTTTTTATTGATTTCTAGAAAGGTACTAAAAAACAAAGCAGCTGAATTTGACCCAGTCTGATGCTTTGAACTGATGAAATGCAAGAGACTTGGGGAATAGCCATTGAAAAAACAATCTTGAGTTAATGAATGGGTACTGGCAATCTATGCTATTCCTGAAAGCCAAGAGTTACATTAACTGCCTTTCTAGTCCCTGTATCAGCTGTACCTGTCCCATAACCTGCTGCTAGGGCTAGATGGAATGGTTTGATACTTGTGAATGAGGTACTTTGATACTATGGATATTCAGACATGTCTCTTGATACTCCACCTTGTGAAGTGAGTCCTTGCATAGAGAGCTCCTCAAGTCTCTAAGGACTTTTTCTCCAACAGTGTCACATAATTGACTGCAGGTTTTAGTAATATCTAATAAGGTATTTAGACCCTGTACAGCCTTGTTACTGTGGGTTTATTCAAAGGAAGTCTCATTTTCTCTCACATCAAATATAAGCCACTTATCTTCTCCTCAAAGTCCCCCAATGCCCTATTTCTGCTCTCCTTATGGTCTCTTGTTCACTAGTGTGACTCTACAGGTCAGTGAGCTACTTACCGAGGTGATGCCATACCTTGGATTC
>NW_009606941.1:4146-8024 GCF_000690535.1 Cariama cristata | reverse complement strand
TTCCTGCTGCTTTTAATTCCTGGTTTGAGGCCTTTTATTTAACACAGAAACAAAGTTTCCAAGGTACTTAGAGCAACAATCCTTCAGAGTCTTGGCTGGATCTCCTTCTCTAATGCTCAGCTGCCCTTCTAGATCATAGCCAGATCCAAGCTTTCGTATCCTTCTCATTTACAGCTTCAGTCCTAGTAGACTCCTCCTAACCTTCAACACTTTCCTAAATTCTTCCTTCTGTCAAGCATATGGAGTCTTTCGCAAGTGCTTTCTGATCTTGATCTTCTCACTTCACTCTTAGCATGTGCTAAGAGTAGGGGGCAAGACCTAAAGCTTCCAGTGTGTACCTGTGTGCTCAGAATGAGGCCTGGGATGGCATGATCTGGACAAAAACCATCTTAAAATGTTCTTCCTGCACATTCCTAGCAGTACGTTTTCTGATCACTGTCAACAATATTACCAATGTGCTCCCATCTACTCGTATAATCAGATTATCGTTATCACCTTGGACCTCTAACTGGGCCTCATTCCCAAACTTTGTCTTGCAGATCTTTCTGCACATCATCTGTAAGGTACTTTTTCACTCATGAAGTCAAAATTCTCATCCAATTCTCAAGTCTTCATACCTTGCATACTGAAACCACCTTCTCTCCAGCCTTCATAAATGCTTCCTCGTCCCGCTTGTCATATCCATCCTTCATCATGTATCTACCCACCTCTCACTTTGGCCAGATCCCTCCTCTCTTTACATCTTCCACTGCTTCATCTTTTGTATTGCAACATATGCCACAAACCCTCATGTTCACTTGCCCCTATGCAAAGATTTCTGAGTCTGCTTCCTGGAAACTTACTCATTGTTGAGAGGCTAGCTGATTCATGAGAGCAGCCCATGTTTCAAAGAAGCACTCTGATGTTTTTTCCCCTCTGCTCTCCCTGTAAACATCCCCAAAGTTCCCTTATTGTACCCTTCAGATCCTTCTTTTGTGATGCTGTAGGAAAAACGCTGCCTTGCTGAGACCACAGTTTGTTGTGCTGACCAGTACGAACTCAGTGTCTCCTTACTCTCTTAATCCATCCATATCCAGCTTTCCCTATTATTTTGGCAAGTTTTCCTGACAGAGGTTGCATCTTCTGCTGTATTAGTACAATTTCTGACATGCTGGAGTTCTGTTGGGATGTAAATAGAATAAAAAAAATCCATTCTAAGTTTGAATACAACATTGAATAGTGTCTATTTAATACACAGGGCTGGACAGACCTATTCATTAGCGGTTTGAGCAGAGCTGTAGCTCCAAATTAACTTCAAACTAGAGTTTCACAAGCAAAGAGCCAGAAAGAAATGAGTCTATCCCCCATCTACCTCCATTTTCAGATCACAGTATGACAGAATGTATCTGGAAGTGAGCGGATCACTGTTGTATCTTCAAAGATGTTAGAATATTTCGGTTTAAAACCAAATCAAACTAACAAGACATAAAAAAATTAAAAAGTATTCCCACCTGTTAGAAATCAGCACCGTCACCACGATTTTAACAGAACTGTAGTAATTTACGCCAGGCAAAGCGTCAGCACAACATATTTAGAAAAAACTCACACTGTTGACTAGGGGAGCAATTTCTTGCTGATGATTTTTAAGTTCAGTTTAGTACTTCTCTTAGTCTGGACAGAGAAAACATGCCAGTTAGCTTTACTCTCCCATACTCACCACTGCAGCAGTGGTGGTTGTTTGTCACCTCAGAAATGCACGGTCAGAATGCTGTGGTAGCTACAGCACCCTAATGATATAAATTGGCCAAGGTTCAAACAGAGGCACTACGTTTTATGGTACCAGCTGCATTAGATGCAAAAAAAGCTGACTTAAAATCTAAGAGTTAACAAAATGGTTTCTTTTTAAAATAGATTTTTGAATCAGTCTTCTTACCCTTTTCTTAGCAAAATACAAATTCTGACCCAGTCTCCCTAGGAGCTCCCAAAGAGCAGAGCAACTATGATTAACAACATACCCTTTCGTGTGGTACATTCAGTAAACCTGAACCTCCAGGTTTTGCAGCTTGGATTTTGCTTGCTAAGTTTTCCTTTCTTGTTTACTGTAAGTGTCTGTCATTGACCTTCTCTTTTTTATTTCTGCTCGGCGGACTATACAGCATTCGTATTCTGTCAGCCTGACTCGATGTAAGGCGTGCAGTGGAGTCGGTGGACTTTTTGGTCCTTGCTAAAGACTGTGCAGTTCATTCGCCATGGAACAAGAGTGGCACCCAGTGGCCAGAGAATTTGGTCAATACTCATGCCCTCAAGTTTCTGCCTTCTACAATTTATAAACCCCCTTCTAGCATTTCGAAGACAGAAATCCTTCTGTGCTCAAGCTCATAGACCCCTCTCCCACCTCTGTACTTGAAAGACAGAAGCTAGAGAACTGAAGCTAAAAGGTTTCCTCTCTGTACTCTTTTTGAATATCACTTTTTCTGAATATCACTTTTTCTGAGAGCATAAATACCACACTACTGGTATTAGGCACTTATAAAGGGTATCACTTATTTCTGAAGGATCAGGCAGTAACTGATTTGCCTGACATGAGCACAGAAGAAGCAGGAGTCCAAGGACCTCATCTAACTCTTAACACCTCGTCCACTAATTCCAGATGAGGTAAATATATGTTTTTAAACTGCCCCATGGAAAATGTGGCAACAGGAAAGGAAAACCCAGGGACAAAGCCTGCTTTGTGATCTCCTCTCATGGGGAACATATGGGCTCTGCGCTGCTCCCAGTCCGTGGCTGAGTTTTACAAGACCATACATCAGATTCTTGCAAAGGAGGCATAGACAGTGACATAGGGTGGCAATGAACACTGTCACCTGTGTCATAGCACACATCTCATGTGCTTCTCAGAGGTTCATGTTATTTTGTACTCATTTTTCATGATACACAATCGGAGTATAAAAGTCTGGGTTTCAGCTGATACGGTGTGCTGCACTTTTAATGAAATTCTTTGTGGGAGCTGTTGCAAATAGTGAGAAAACTTTTACTCTCAATTTTTTTCTTTAACTTAGGGATCCTTAATGCTCAAAACTGGAACATCAATTCTGAAAACAGTCTGCCAGAGAGCCTAATTAAGACGTAAACAAATGTTAGCCTGATGGGAACATTCTCCAAGGTGGAGACTTGGGTGTTGGGCAAACAAGACGAAGCTCCCTAAAACACGGATGTTTCACAATGCTGTAGAATTTCCAATGGTAAATTGGTGATAATGGTGCAGTGGCTTGCAATGCTGGGTCTGGGTTTGCAGTTTTGGGTCCTACTTGAAGTGTGAAAATCCCCACTTCTACAGAGGCCAGCAGATAATGTAAGAGTTGTCTTGATTCTCCTGATTTCTGACATTCCTAAAATTTTACCCCAAACTTTGCATTAAGTGATATTCCTTCTAAATGCCCAGGCACCTAGAATGGTATGATCAAGTGGAAATCAAAACTGCCAACTAAACTTTCTGGCATGGATGGCTACAGCTAGAGTTTGATAATGTGACCCGAGTAGATTAAATGGCTCACAAATCTAAAGGCCCATCAGAAGAATCAAGCATTAAAAGAAATTCTAATGTTTTAAAATAAATATAACGATTTTTAGACATCTGCTGTGGCAATACTGAAAGCCATGGATCTTTGTACTTTCTGAGTTATGTTAGGAAAGAACTCAGCAGTCTGGACAGAAATTTCTGCCAGATTTTCTGTTAATGGTCAGTCTTTGTTCCTTGAGTGTTTAGTTTTTGCTCCACATTACTGAAGTGGTTACAAGGAAAATAACTGTTCTTGATCATAATGTGGCTTGATGAATCCACAGTGGTAGACTGATAAAAGTAGGAAGATTTTCCCCGTAATTGGATTGTTTTGCTCTAG
>NW_009606941.1:975-4115 GCF_000690535.1 Cariama cristata | reverse complement strand
GGGAAAGAAATGGATGTAGTAATACTCTGTTTTATTTCACACTGAATGTAACCATTGCACTCAGCAGAACATTTAGTTCAAAAAAGGTATTCTAAAACACATTGCCCCCACCATCAAAGAGCAAGAAACCACCTTACAGATCCTCTACAGAGTTAGTACTGAAGATGTTTCATGATAGTTTTGCACTTTTTTGCAGCCTGTGGCTTCTAAAATTACTGTGACTATGCAAATGTACATCTCTCTGCTGTTATCTTACTTCAACTTTTTCCCATTTACTAATTTATTTTCTTCAGCATTTTATCTGGTCACAGAAGTTTTCCTGAGGGAGGGTAGTGACTGTGTTGTTTGTACAGTGCCTGGTGCAATGGGCTCCTAAAATCTATTTAGGATCCTTATGAAGTAGTGCAACAGAAATAATAAACATCTTTTTATTACAAACAATAGAAAACAGTGTCTTTGAGAACAAGCTGAAGAATAGAGGCCTTGTGGTATGAAAATACTTCCAGCAGGGTGGAAAAGAAAATATTTTCTGTATCTAACCTCTTTTGAGTGTTACATATCCTTACCATTTTTCAATACAATCTGGCCATTTATAATTTGCGGTCTTATTTACCTTAAGTTGATGTAAAGTAATTGTCAAACAGATTTTTCTGTTCCAGAATTTGAATGGAGTGTGGCATTTCAGAGAATCATAGAATCGTGTAGGTTGGAAAAGACCTTTAACACGATCAAGTCCAACCATTAACTTAGCACTGCCAAGTCCACCACTAAACCATGTCCCTAAGCACCACATCTACATGTCTCTTAAATGCCTCCAGGAATGATGACTCCACCACTTCCCTGGGCAGCCTGTTCCAATCCCTAACGACTCTTACAGTGAAGAAATTTTTCTTAACATCCAGTCTAAATCTCCCCTGGCGCAACTTGAGACCGTTTCCTCTTGTCTTATTGCTTGTTACTTGGGAGAAGAGGCAGACCTCCACCTCACTACATCCTCCTTTCAGGTCGTTGTAGAGAGTGATCAGGCCTCCCCTCAGCCTCCTCTTCTCCAGATCAAACACCCCCAGCTCCCTCAGCCGCTCCCCATCAGACTTGTGCTCCCGACCCTTCACCAGCTGCTTGGCTCTGCTTTGGACAGGCTCCAGCACCTCAATGGCTTTCTTGTAGTGAGGGGCCCAAAACTGGACACAGTATTCGAGGTGTGGCCTCACTATTAAAAAAAAATTTATTACAGAAATTATTTTGTACAAAAAAGGCAACAGTATCTGTCCTGGGCACACTGCCGGCTCATGTTCAGCCGGCTGTCAACCAACACCCCCAGGTCCTTTTTCCACTGGGCAGCTTTCCAGCTACTCTTCCCCAAGGCTGTAGCGTTGCATGGGGTTGTTGTGATCCAAGTGCAGGACCCGGCACTCAGCCTTGTTGAACCTCATACAGTTGGCTTCAGCCCATCGACCCAGCCTGTCCAGACCCCTCTGCAGAGCCTTCCTACCCTCCAGCAGATCAACACTCCCACCTAGCTTGGTGTCATCTGCAAACTGACTGAGGGTGCACTCGATCCCCTTGTCCAAATCGTTGATAAAGATATTAAACAGAACTGGCCCCAGTACCGAGCCCTGGGGAACACCACTTGTGACCAGTCACCAACCAGATTTAAATCCGTTCAACACCACTCTCTGGGCCTGGCCATCCAGTTTTTTAGCCAGCAAAGAGCATGCCTGTCCAAGCCATGAGCAGCCAGTTTCTCCAGGAGAACGCTGTTTCAAGAGCATGGTGTGAAGCCTGTTTTCTACAACATGATGCCATAACATAAAACTAGTGACAATAAACCCAAGCAATACCATCATTTTAGGTCAGTGATATTGTACTTCCTTTTAGAGGGGGTTATTTTTAAGTTGTAACAACCTGAACATAGAACCAGTAAATAATCAGTATCTGTGAATGAGCTCAGCAAATTTGTAAAATTAAAAGCTGAAATTGCCCCTGAAATTCCACAGTTACTGTGGAAACTTTCCACTGCTGTACACGCTTTTCCATAGTCATGGCTGCAGCTTTGGTTTCAACCCTTGCAATACTGGCAGGTGAACCTGAAGTAAAGTTGCAGTCAAAAGAACTTCAAGTGAACCCATAAGGGTGTCTCTGCACAACGGATCTCAGGACCTGAATCTGAGCTGCTTCAGATGCCCAGTTTATCTTTCACTGGCATCCATCTGATCTGTGGAAAATGTGCTGAATGTTTCATTGGTTTCAAAATTAGCAGGCTCTGTCTCTAAGGTCAGCTGAATGATGAAGTAAGTCAGATTGTGGATTCCTGCCATTCTCAAAATAAAGTATTTCCCCAGTACTCCAAAATTCTGTATTATTTTGTTTATTTTTTTGTCAATTGCTCTCACCCTGGAAGAAGGTAAGAAAATACATTAAAAACTTCTTTAATAGATTCTTGGGCTGAGTTCCAGCATCAAATGTACTTGCCCAAAGTCTAACTTGAGGGGTCATTCAAATTTTATTATTGCTATCTACGGTAGTGCTCTCCATATTCCAGCCGCTTTCTACATATTTAAGGACTGTCCTGACCATGGTGCTCATAATCCTTTCTTGTTACAAAAATACCAGAAAGTCAGTCCTGTCACCAAAGACCTTACATTCAAAGCAGATAAGATAGTCCTAAGGTAGTGAACGTATAGAGGCATGCACAGTATCTCCCAATGATCACACAGCAGATCACTGGCACATCTGGGAATAAAATTTTTATCTCCCCACTTATGGGTCACTGCCTTATCTGTGGCACCACAATGACTCCTCAAGGTTCTCCTCTGGACAGTGAGCTCTGCGAAACAAACCTTTCACACATAGTGTGCAGGCCATTAGAAAGCCACTTTCTTAACAACAGCAGAGTGTGAGATGTGACACGATAGCTAAAAATGCAGAAGATTTTCCAGTAGCTTCTTCTTCCTCTTGCAGACTTTCAGCTATGTAATCAGAAACGTCTTCCAGTGACAACTCCAACACATCAAGGGAGAAAGCACTTTCCATTACGAGGCTGAAGAGTCACAGGGTGGGTGTCATGCATTCACAGGAATGGAAAAATTCCTTCAGGTTTCTTTTTCTCACATTTCTTCTGTGAACTTTGTTAGGACCAT
>NW_009606941.1:0-944 GCF_000690535.1 Cariama cristata | reverse complement strand
GCTCTTCCTGCAGGCCCTACATCACTTGCAAAGGAATGAAAGGGCTGGAATAAGCAGAATGAACAGATGAAAGCTGGGAAGGCTCACTTTTCCTCTTGCAGAGTATGTAAGACCGCATCAATATATGGAAACATCTTCTACAAATGACCAGATGATGTGATGAGTTAAGGCTTAACTCATCCACTTTCCCTTCATGAGTTTTAGGGCCCACCTTGACTCTCCAACCCACACAACTACTACCCTTATGGCAACTTTAGGAGTCTGGAAAACGTTTCAACTATAAACTGGAATTGTTATTTCAGCAAGTGATTTTTCTAACAAATTTTTTTACAGGTAGACCTATTAGCACAGACTGTTATATTTCTTTCAAGTACCTAAGTATAAAACTATTATATCTTGTTATTATTACAGTAAAGAGCTATGGCCACATGAAATACCTGGAAACTTCTATATGTGCATCTAATCAATAAAGAGCTTGTACTTTTAATTATGACAGAACAATATTTGTATACAAAGACTAAGTAGCCTTGAGGTTGTGAGATTAAAAAGCTCAGCCTTGGTGACAATCAATTATGAAATGCATTATTAAAATGCTCTGACATGACAATTATGTACTGAGGAAAAACTTTTCAACTGGTATCTTTTTTGCTTTAGAGTTAAAATAGCCTGGGTGCCTCAGCTGGTCACAAAGCTGATTCATCCCATGCCATTTTCACACTTGCCCCTCCCTAAGACCCAGTCCATATTCCTTCAAATTTCTTCAGATTTTAAGTAGAAAAATCACCATTACATTACTTTCCCATAAAGCCCTTTTGGAATTAGGCAAAGTAACAAATATAATTTGAAATCCCACACTGTCACCAACAGGTGGAGCTTACATTTTGTATTTCATTTATAATGACTTTAAATTCAAAGAATATATATATATATATATATATATATAT
>NW_009606940.1:0-245 GCF_000690535.1 Cariama cristata | reverse complement strand
CCAGTCCCTCCCAGTTCCTCCCAGTTCCCCTCTAGTTCCTGGCCTTGACTCTTTGGGGCACGCCTGGGTCCACCCAGTTACTCTCCAGTTACACCAGTGTACCCAGTAAGACCAGTTCCACCCCTGCTTGCATCAGTGACCCTCACCCCAGTTACACCACTGGGTCTGGGCCCCATCCTAGTTGCACAACTGGGGATGGGCTCCATCCCAGTTACACCACTGGGTCTGGGCTGCACCCCAGCTAC
>NW_009606939.1:13890-83865 GCF_000690535.1 Cariama cristata | reverse complement strand
GTGGTAAAAAGTGACTTAAATAACAAGAACCCTTCCCTGAAATAGGATCCTGTTTATGAGCTCCTCCTAAACTCTTTGACATTCACAGAGGTTTAACTGAGAGATAATTTCTGTGTAAATGATGTGGTGTGTCAACGTCTGTGATCCATTAGATCCTACCTTAACTACAAGAAGGAGTCCAATTCTGCTATCACTAAAATTATTTAAGGTCTTCACTTAATAAAGCAAAGCAATTCCACACACTTTAAAAGCATTATCAAATATTTTTGTGGGTTTTTTTTACACTAGAATTTATTTTAAAGATGATGCTATTACTGTAGTCAAGCCTTTCAAAAAGTACTTCTAGTAACTTCTCTCTTACTATACTTAGAGTCAAATAAAATCAAAAGTTCGATAAATCAAACAAAATCTGATAAATATTTTATATTGACAGTCCAAGTACTATGCACAACTGGCAGGTTTTCCTATTTCAATCTATCTTGACAATGTTACTGAAACCCAAGAGGGTTAGGAAATCAGTCTTAACAGCTACTGATACAATATTCTCTCTGGATGTATTCTAGGACATTATTAATTATAAAGATTAAGGCTGATACAATAGCACTTATGTTTTTTAACTACAAATATTCTAAAGAATCATACACAAAGTCATAATTATTTGTTTCTAGAGGTATGGTTGGAGTTTACAATACAAACTGTACCACCCCAGTCAAATTACGCTGATTAATACTCACTAAAAGAACTCTATACAAGTATTGCCCACCCAAAACAAACATTTTCCTAGACTAAACTATTCTGCAAGATGCTAAATTAGTATGACTTTTCTCAATGTGGAAAAGGACCCCCTCTCTTAATCTTGGCTCTCAGACTTGTTGGGTCATATTATATGCCAGGTCCTAAAATGGCTGCAATAATAATGATCTCATAAGTGAGCTGTTAGGCTAATTCACTTTATTTTCAGGCACCGTGAGACAATCACCTCAACACTATAAATACTCTAAAACATTATGTAAGTGGGTATTTTTGGAAGAAAAAAAATATTTAATACACTGTTGTTTTTATAAAAAAAAATTCTGCCTCTTGTTTCAGTGTATTTATTATCGAGAAAAGAAAATTGTTGAATGAATGCCTTCCAATTAAAAATGTCCATATTTATTAACTGAGTGGTATTTCTTCTATGTCTTAGTGACAATTATGAAGTCAATACATTTCTGTATCTAATAGCTTAAAAAAAAAATCCAGACTATATAAAATGATGTGAAAGCTACAGCTACTTAGACTATGCTCACAGAAATCACTATCTTTTGCTGTAATCTAACAAGTGAGGATTAAATTATCCAAAGTGGTCATATACTGAAAGTGAATTTAAATAGACGAAATATTGTAAATTTAGGATGTCATCTGTATTTTACTAAATGTCAGTTATTACCTAGTCTTCAGTGTTTTCTGTTCATGAAACAGCCCATAAATACACAGAAAATAAAGTTGACTTTTGAAAAAATAATAACTGTCATGTTCTTTAAGGTATTTCATGTACATGCTATAATTCTAAGGCGGCATTAAAATCCTTTTAAAGTGAATCTGTTGATCCACTGGTGTAATGTGCTTACTGAAAAATCAGCATGCTATTCTGTTCCCCAGAATTCTGCTATTGGCTTCAATGACTCCTTACCTTTTTTAAGAAAAACAGCAACAACAAAAAATCCCATGACACTACAGGACTAGAAGAGACTTTCTGAGTTTTTACTTTTTTTTTTTAGTTACTGTAATTCATGTCATGTAAGTCCCTTTCCAAGCTGGTCAAGCTTTATCTTTAAGCAGGCAGTGTGTGTGGGAGGTGGCTCTTGCTTCTACTACTTCTACTACAACAGTGCTCCAGAAATTCTTTTCTCTGCATAGTGAAAAGCTTTCTTTTCCATAGTTTATTCATGTTTGTCTTAGCTATGTGTTACCATATTTAAAGCTGTTCTTAAGAAGTATAAAAGTTGTTTCTTCCTTCCTGAAGTTTGCTTCTTGACCCAAATTGCATAGAGCAATCACAACCCTTCAGCCTATGCACCTAGTTTGAATGAAACAGTCTTGGATTTATGTATCATAAAAATGTACACAGAATTTACACCACCTCACTGTAGGTATATAGCAAATGTGCTAAGCTATCTGCCATAGTCAAAACGGTGAGATACCTTCACTCCATGGAAATGCAGGGCATCAGTACCAGAACTCTGAATCTTTCAACTGAACCTATATGGAGCACATTTCTAATATACTAATAAGGCACCAGAAACTAGGTGGATTGCTTACGTCCACTATTTCTGATAAGGTCTCAAAGGCACCTTTTAAAAAGAGCATTAATATTTCCCTTTTTTATTGTAAACATCTTTTTAACTTCATTTAGGATTGCGTGTTCTTTTTTCTCATCTATGACGTCACTAGTCATTTGCAGTCATACAGTGACCAATTCACTGAGCTTCTCTTCCTTTTTAAGTGATGGACACAATCTTAAGGGAGAAATTTTTCTAAGTTCTTAAACACACGACCTTGTTCTTTCTAAAATTTATTAGAATTTACTTTCTAAGGAATCTTTCAAGAATATAATTATCTCGTACAACAGCCCAGCCCTCTCGTGAACCCTATCCTCCTATTTTCTCTTCCATGGGTGAAACACATGCCTGTTGTTACGGGAGGCTTCCAGCTAGGCATTTTTTTCTTCCTCACTCAGAGTATGGGTTCAATCCTTTCTAATCAAGAGGTATTTTTTTGTATATGCAAACATCAATCATCATTTGCCTCTGAATTTGCATTATTATTTCCACTTCAGGGACTATGCCCTCAAACTGAGGTTTTCCACTGTATCCTAAACTGCTCTTAAAATGGAAACAAACACTGGCTTATGTATGACTTCACACTATACCGTAACTTGTATTGGGAAGTATTTTTCTTTAATTTGGTAATCTGATTATTCTTAATCATCAAGCTCATAGCTAACTGTACACTAAATTACAGCTGCATTGATTTGGAAATGAATTCTACAAGCACAAAGCTGATTTTGATTTTTTTTTTTTCTGACATGTTGGGTTACTGTATTGGTTTTCCTCAATACCGTGTAGGCTGTCTTTTCTATCCGACTGAAAGTATAGTTTCTGAATAAATGGATTTACTGTGAAGACTTAGGGGAAAACATCATTCTTCATTTATACTTCAGGTTCTTGGTAAGAAGCATACTGATGTTGGCACATCATACGGTTTCCTTTGTACATATTATTATTGTACCTTTGCTTTTCAAAGCTTCACAGGATCAAGCAGTAAAGCATTAAAGTAGTCTTTAGTAAATTTTTCACCATTACTTCTATTTCACAACACCTTCACCTATCTCAAGTAAATTATATTAGAAGCATAAGAAGGCATAAAAAGACCTAGAACATCCAAGTGGCAACTGCTGGACAAGCCCTTTCTCCAACAGCACGGGCTGATGTGCTTTTCCACTCCACTATGCGATTGCTTGTCCAGCAGCACACATGCTCACATGTTTTTTATTCTGTAGCTTTACCGTGTAATATTTATGCATGATCACCTGAATAATTTTAACAGTTTTTAATTCCATTTTACTTGTATACAGCACAAGCGAAGGTAAACTAAAATTAACACCGATGTCGTTCTTGGCATATATTCAGATTCCTGATCAGCCTGTTGCCCGCCGCCCCCCAGCTTGGTAAAGCAACTGGACAACTAACACACAAACTACAGAATAATGTCTACTGATTAGAAAATTTCAAGACAAGTATTCAATTCACAAAGTAAAATTAATCTGCAAAAAAAATGCTACAGGAAGTGATCTGTACAAGGCATTCCTTGTGTAGCTATGGAGAGAGACTGGATTTTCATGTGGAAAGTTGCATTTGCTACTATTGACTGAAGATTCTTCATTATTTAGTCACAGAACTTTGGTTTTGGTAGAAAATTTCCTTGATTTTTACAACTGCCTGATGAAATGAAAATCCGTCTGGAAAAAAAGAGACTTTCCTTAACACAAATTTAACTAGAAACAATTTTTTAAAATCTACACCCATCCAGGGCATTCACAGAATATTTTGTTCAGTTACTTTTCCTGCTTTGGTAATTTCTAAATCCACGTACACTAATGTGTTTTTCGAATTTGAGAGTATCGGGAGAGGCTTGCTTGAGCGGTGCGATCCTAAACCAGCAGAATTAGGGCCCTGCCTGGGAGCAGACCCTTGAACAGAGCCGCACGCTGAGTGGGGAACCATTCACACATTCCCTCGCAGCTCTTCACAAGCTTTTCTGGGCAATGAGCCAACTGGGAAGAGAATTGAGCTGATCCGACCTGTTGTAAGAGCCTGGAGAAGTGGCTCAAGGCAACCTACACCTCCCAGCGCCGCAGAGGAACTACTCACGCAGCCCGACGAGGAGCAATCGTCACACTGGCCACACCGGGAGGGCTTGCAGGGGAACAGAGCTTTCCAGCTGTTCAAGTAAGGCAAATGAACTTCTCCGTAGCTCTTGGAGACTCCTATAGTTCAGAATACAAAAACCAGTCCATCCATGGCATGCACGGCAATATCTCCTGGCATCAGGCAGGTTGCAGATTCTACGAGGAGGGAAAGATGGGTCTGCCGGTCTGCTATGGAAAAGCTGCTGTGAAGAGACCTAGGCACTCTCTCTGAAGGTTTGCCTTTCTGAATTTGAGTGAAGAACCAGAGTGTGTGTGTGTGTTCTTCCCTCTCCTCCCAACCCTCTAGAAGTACCAGAACCAACACGAGAGAAAGAGGAGGAAGAAAGACGTGATAGTGATGTAGGTGACAAATGATTCCCCAACAGTCACAGTAACAGAGTGACACGTCAGACTGCTGCACAGACGTATGTTTAATATTAAAATGCCTCCTGAAATCCCTGATCACATAGTAATCCTAATTAGTATTCTGCATATTCAATACCTGTAAACAGAACTTGCATAATACTTCTTTCCTCTGCCTCCAAAATATTTTATAATGCAACAATATTTTCAGGATAAAGATGTGATCTCTGCATCAGCTACTTTTTTTTCCTGTGTTACATACAGATGAAGCCATTATGTGATAACTTCCATTAGAAGGCTGCCAGTAAACATTTCTCCACATGTTACAAGGATCATACATAAGGTTAGCCGTAATATTTTATGTACCTGAAAATGACAACTATCTGCTTTATCAATAAGAGATAATACCTCAAAGTGATTGATACTTACTTTAAATTAAAAATGAAACCATGCTAACTGGTGCCACTTTCTTTATAGATGTATTTTTTTAATAATGGAAGTTTTCAAGAGTAAAAAGTGACTTAAAGGAAATCTGTTCTTGAAAGATTTTACAGCAAAACGGCACATGATGCAAAATATGGGCTTTCATGAGTAAAAGAGGTTGTCAGAGATAGGCCATAAGGCTCTGGAGCAGACTTGTATCTGTATAAATAAGGACTTCCCAGCAAGTTTGTTATATGAACACTTCCACTGTAAATCAATGAACTATGTCCAGCTTTTTTTCTTTATTACTGCATGTATCCCTCTACCTTAAATGGCACTCCTGTTTTCTACACCATGAAAGCTTGAACGTGGCTATTTCTCCTTTCCCTCCCCCCCACACCTTACCTAAAAATAACTCCTTGCCTCCTCTCCATCTCTTGAGGTTATCCTTGTCTTTAGAGTGGGTATCACGGATGCAAATTTCTGCCCCTTAGAGGATAACTGCATATTCCTCCTAACAGACTTACAAGGGAAAATGGGACTTACCATTTTCCAGCAGCTATCTTCCAAATTTAATTTACCCCAAGCCTCAATGTTTGCTTATATGTAGGCCACACATTTCTTTCGGAATTATACTCGAGAGGGAAAAAGACTGTTTATCACCACTCTCCTCTTACACCATATATTAGGCATCTGCATCTTTCTAAATCAGTGCTTTCTAGCGTGTACAAAATCCTCCTACTTCCTCTGCTAAGCAGCATGCATTAGACAAACAGAAATATGTAACATGCAGTTTTTGCAAAGATAATTTTAGACCAGTTAGATTTGTTTCTATTTTTGTTGAATGCAATGCAAAGAAAACTCTAAGTTACATCCATAACATTTTTTTTTCCCCGTTTTTAAATTGGGAATTTTTTTACTGACATTACGCATGCACGGTTGCAGTCAGCGTGCGTTAAGTCAGAGGATATAATTTAAAAGCAGTGGTTTTTGCTTTTCCCCTACATTCCTAATTTCTTCTCTCTCATCAGCTGCTTATGTATGTTTAAAAAAGTAACTAAAAGTTACAATATTAATGATATGTTTGCTTATTTATTATGTGCAATGAATTTTAAATTCAGACCCATATGAAGATCCAAAGGGAGATGACCAAACTATGAGAGAGTGAAGCAAGGAGAGTAGGTTAAAAGAGACTATGAATATCTTTTCATGCTACATTTTCATGCTAAATTTTTGCATTTTGCATGTCTTTAAAAAAAGTGGTTCTTCTGATACTATGCACTAATGCAATAAACATGAAGTAATTAAACTTAAATGTATTACTTACTTTTCCCAAATTTTATCAAATGATTACACTTCAGTGAAGTGCTCATGCTAAATAAACAAAGCTTACCTTAACAACTCAACACTCCATACAGCATGATATTTATACAACAGGCTTGGTACACACTGAGCTTAACCCTTTGATTCCAGGTGTCATGATTTCCTGACATCCATCCTCACACACCACCAGCACTAACGCACTCTGTAACAACAAATCTCCTAGCATGAAGGAAAAAACCCAACTAACTGATTCATTGCAGATACATTAACTTATGGGATTGAAGATAATTATCTATTTATTCTCATCGAAATAAAGTTCAAAGTCTGACTGTGAAAATAAACTACTTCTTTAGAGACATTGCAGGGAATAGAAAAAGCGAGGCTTTTCACAGCTCTTAGAGCAAACACATAAAATTACACCTAGCTGTCCAAATCACTATGCTATGCAGCCAACAATAGTACGTGTATCATGGACAGATGAGTCTAAGCACCGAGATTTGCCTACCTGGAAGGGAAATAATTGCAATGCTGTACACGAACACCCACCAACGGCAGCAAATTGACAGCATTTACCTTTGGGTTATGCTTGTGCTCTGCACAGTTCTTGAAGAACCGCAAGTCTCGCTCGTGATTGTAAGTGTCACAAGAACAATGAAGCTGCCAGTTTTAAGACTCAGGCTAGATGACACCAGGGTCTTCAGTGGCCATAAGGACAGTGACTTTCTGGCACAGGAGAATGATCTACAGGTTCCAAGAGCTGAAGTGACATTTCCCTTGTAATGCCTACTATGGAACTGTGGTGATAGGGAGTGAAATCTGTGAAAGTAATCAGCTCACTTCGCCTTGGATTACCACAATCACAGCTTCTCCAGAAAAGAAAAATATTCCGAAACAAATGCCACTGCTACAGAAATCTTAACCTTACTACCGCAATGTATTTTTCAGGATGCACAGTGAGAAAGTAAATGCTATCTTCTCATCATATGCAGGTTAACATTATCCTTGACTCTCATCGCAAACCTTCCTTAACTATTCTGCAATATGTCATTAATCAATGTATGTACTGATTGGATCCATTCAATTGGTGCATCAGTGCAATGAATGGCATATATAAACATGTTTCAAATACATTTATTCAGATATCTATACATGAAAGTAAAATCACTCTTACAATTGGTACTCAAGCTTGTCAGATGGGATTTTTTTTTCCTTCTGTTTTGCATAAGACTTGCTAATGGTTATGCCATCTGCAGTCTGAAATCCAGAACAATGTAAATCAGAACGTAATAGCAGATCAAGATAAGCGCCCATCTAAAACTGTAATTTTTGCAGGTATTCTGTTAGCTCACAATCTAAACATAAACCTCCTCTTCCCTGAAAATATAGGATAACTATGAGACAAGGGTAACTTTTGCATTAAAAACTACACCAAAAACGTTTGCCAACACAACATTCCTTTTTTACAACAGATCACACAGCTAGCGGTAAATTTTAAAAGGTTTTTCATGAGAAAGATACAAAAGACACCCAAATTCTTCTAGGAAAATCCCAGTGGTTCTCTAAAACCATCCCCTCCGTAAAGCACAGCAGAACATGACGACTTACCCAATACCCTGTTTTTGCAAAGTTGAGGACATAAATTTGAAGGTTTCTTCAATAAACTTTCGACTTGCTGATTAGCTAGTAGGTGCTGTAAGTCACTAAAATACTTGACGCATTATGGAATAACAGAACATACATAAACCCACCATGAGCTACTTTCCCCCAAACATTCATCAAATACAAGAAGATGGCCACTAAAATTAGTACCATGTTTTTTTCCTTCTTTGGCACGTGGAACAATAGAATAGTTTACATCAAAATATGGAGCATGAGAGAGGCAATGGCAAGGCTTACCTAACACCCACATTTGCCTGCAGATGTGTGAGCTAGTTTTAAAAGTTTTATTAGGTTTTTACTAGATTTATAAATCAGTTCTAACATATCACCAGTTGCCAGATTAGTAAATTGCTCTGAAATTAGAGGAAATCAGAAATACACTAATATTAAAGTATTTTAAAATATTGGGAGAAGTTTGTTTCCTTAAGCACAAACACAAGTACAGTTATTTTGGTCTTATAAACCTCAAATTGCTTATACACATTTACCAATTCCTACTGCTAGGAGATTTTGGCCAAAGTTACCATTAAATTTGGTGTAATAAAATAATAATAATGTACAAATTTATGACCCATATTACAGTATTTGGTCAAACAGACATCATGATGCTCAAAATGTGAATTTCCACTACATAATGAACAATGAACAGCTCTGCAGTAACAGTAAAAGACAGAAATAGAAAAGCTCCAAGGACTCATTTTCAAAGCCTTTAGACATCCTTTTCAGTAAAGAAGAAAATTAAAATGGAGTTTGTGCTCATACCTGAATGTACATGGTATTTGATACATAAACCAAAGTCTGGGAGCAAATTCTATTTTCCTCTCATTTAAAAATGAACCAAATGAAGTGTCCAAGGCTAATAAGAGGCACTGTGTACATACTGATCATGGAAGGAAAAGTCAGAAACACGAGCAATAATCTCAGCTTTAGGGAGCATGTAACAATTCTGAAAAGAAAATTATTTGCCTTATTTTCTTCTTCCTGCAAGCATGACTCATGAGGCACTGACTCTTCCTGGCAAACATGAAATACAGGACGTCTCTACAATCCATCGTCCCATTTAAAAGGCATCAGGCAAGGGTTAGTGAGTTGGGAGTAGGAAAGCACAAGGTTCCCTCTCCTCATCTCATCATCCTCTGGGTTGTGTGTGTGACTCTTTGTCTCCCAACACAGTCTTCTATCCTTTCATCGATGCCTACCACAAACACTGCACCCCTACATCTCCTCAGCCTTGAAAAGAAGGTTTACAAATGGGTAGGGAATGTGAACAGAGAAGTCAGTAGCTCCTGAACTGCTCCATTTTACAAGTCTGAGGATTAAAGTAAGCTAACTTCACTGGGAAACATATACTGGGAAAACATCACTATTTTTCGCCTGGTTCATTTACTTTCCTCAGCATCTGGTGTTGGCCAGTTTAGAGACAGGACATAGGGCTAGATGGACCTCGTGCACTCCTGGTACCGCCCATATTATCTTTCAGAATGAGGAGCGGGCAAGTAAATAATACTTTCATAGTATTAATTAAATCAACCATCTCCGTGATTCAACCCTTCAAGATCAGCAATTCCACTTCTAAAAACTTCTTAAAAGTTCATAACCTGCTGCCTTTATGACTACTCTTCTTGTGTGCCTTCAGCCTAGAAGTTATTTAATACAAAGCAAAGTCAAGGGTGAAGAGTGGAAAGTTGAGATGGTCCCAGGACTGCTACGCCTCTGGACTGGACTACAACTACAGCATGGCAGGATGCCAATTTGACATGTTTTCTTTTTTTCCATTTGCTTTAGTCATTTTCCTAAGTTCTTGTTTGGTTCTGAGCAAATAAATACAACTTTAAAAGCATATTTGAAGAGAGCTGATGTGGAATGTGGAACTGTTTGCTGTGTCCAACATTGCCCCTCGAAGTTTCACAAAGAAAAGGAGACAATGTGAATTACATACAAAAATTGCACAAGTGATCAAATTTCACAGCATTTCACTGGTGGAGAAAAAGATAAATTCTGGTGCCTGAGGTCCTCCATTATGCACGACAAACTAAAAATGAGATAAAAACGCCCTACTCCATCAGAAAACAGGGGATGTCCCAAGAGGATAACGGCTCACCCAGAAAAATGGATGTAAGGAAGAGAATGGTAGGAGTTACACTTTTTTATTTCCTGAACAAAATAAAATCATCTCTCATGGACGTCTTCTGTCTGCAACAGACTGTAATTCAGTGGTTAAACACTCATATTTGGTCTATATACACTGAGATAACCAGTTTTGTCAGTGGAATGCAATTTCATGTGGAACTCCGAATTAGCAATAAATGAATTAAAACCTCAAAAAAACCCAACCCAAACCCCAGATAAAATTTTTTAAGAATAAAACGCTATATATATATAGTTTTACTAATAATGCATTTAAAATAATTATTCAATAACAGAACTCGCATTCACCTGAACACAATCTGAAGCCCAACAGCAACCCAGTGTGAAACTCTGACATTGGTTTTTCTAAAACGGCAGTAGCAGTTTTTACATAATTTCAGGCAGTTGTGTTTCAGTAGTTTCTGCACACTTCTCTGTTTGTCACTTAGATATAGTACCAATGAATTATTTAGTTTTGTTTTGTTTTTTTCTGGATACTCTTTTAGTCTTAACACAGCCATTTTTACAATTTAAACCACATACGTATAAAAATCACGTATCAATTTTGCAACATGGCTACAAAGAACCAACGTATACCATAGCTACTGGATTCACACTTAGTCTTAACACCTTTTAAGCCTCTATAGCCACAAAAGGCTTTTGTAACTTATAGTGAATTTTCTTTTTCTCTATGAATGAGAAGCCACCAGCATGCAAGCCTGTGACCTGCCGTACATGATTATGTACGTACACAGGTACCCGAGTGAGCCAGAACAGTCTTCTTCCCTGAGACGAAGGCCCCAAAAGCAAGGATAATTTACTAACCTGCAATGTTCTCTGAGCTAAGCATCAAAAGATAGTCTGTTTTTAGACTGTGATTGAAATGACAGCTCAGAAAAAAACCCCTGAATTCGTGAGGCAATGAATTTACAGACCATAAAAAAAAAAAAAAAAAAAAGTAAATAATTTCCACCAGTTCCTAGAAAGAGATGAGTTACTCATTGCTAATGTTAGGTGAAAGTCCAACTGAATAAATACAATCTCCTCCTATTTGATTTGTATTTGCTAGATTTCAGACTTCAGTCCGTTTTTTACTTAAAACATTTTAAAAAAAAAAAGCATCTGAAAGTGCATATATAGGACTTCACTAGAATTTATGGATGTACATGAAATCCTGCAGGAAATAAAGTTAATTTGTTTGAAGTGCTTGAAGAGGAAAAATCATAAACTGCATCAATAGCCTCATTTCCACAAGGAACTTGTCTTTGAGTGTTCAACTAAAATGCCCACTCCCTTGCAAATTATCATTCAATTTGCATTTTCATATTACAATTTTGAAGCAAAAGCAAGTAGACTTCAAGTGTTACCGGAAGCTGTAATTAAATTTGACAAATCAACATCAGATTATCTTGAAAGTGAATTAATAAGGATATTCATTGAAGATTAAAAACACTTTTTGTACTTACAATTCAAGGAGAAACCTCTCCTTTGACAAAATAAAGTGCAGTTTCAATGCCAAATAAAAATCAGTGGTTTTCATTTGCATTCTTAGGAAAATCAGAGAACAAAGAAATTACTACTCAACCAACCAGATCATGCTCTGGGATGACAGTATCCCAATCAAAATAGAAAACGTTTTCATTTATTTTATGTTTTCATTCCAACTCGGCACAGTACAGTTAAACATATGAAATGTAAACAAACATTCCACTTACCCAAAGAAGGCTAATCTGAATTATTTTTCCCTATAAAATTATTTTCAAATGCCAAGTGTTATAAAGTGGTATTTATTAAGAAATGAAAAAAACCCCGATTCAAAACATTTCCCCTGAAACTACCTGGAGAACTCTTTCTTTTTTTTTCCCCTCCTCTTAAAAAAAAAAAATCAGTTCAGTAAATATCACTTACAGCTTTAAAACACATCACACTATTATCTACGTTATTAAAACATACCGTAGGTGGAATACACAGCAATAAATGCCATTTGATCAATGTTCCCTAAAATAAGAAAAGATCCTCAACTGATAAAGAAAGATACAATTTTGATTAGACTCAAATGAGCTGGTTTTTAAGATAGTTGCTAGTATCCATGACAACAGTTGCTTTGACAAGATGTGCATATGGCATTACACTGCCAGCTGGTGTGAACAATGTTTGAACTACTGCATTGAGATGCTGAGCAAACAGAAAAAGTTGCCACGTCTTAACCCTCAGGGAAGGCAGTCATCCCCTGATCAATTATGAAAAGACAGAGAGAGGGCTGCTACAGTCTGGCTCCAAGCAAGTTTTCTGAGAAGGCAGGCAGACATAGAAAACCAAAGTAAACAAACTGAATGCACTAGCACCATCTCCTAACAACATTGATTCGTCTCCCCGTAGAAGGCTCTGGTACAAAGTTTGCAGAGCAGACTTTTAACATTTGGAGACATTCCCACAACAATCCCCGTATTGTTTCATCAAATTCTCAAGTAATTATAGGTCAGCTTTACAAAGACTATACATTCCTCTGAACCTAAGCAACGAGACGCGCAGAACTAGCTTCTCTCCGCCAAAAATAAATAAAAGTTAACGTATTTCAAAGTGCACTTGAAATATTTTGTTACCAAGGAACCACTGGATGCCCTGTATCCTATGTGAATAGCATAATCTCTTCTGCACTCACAGCTCTTGAGCGGATCCTAAAGGACAATCCTGCTCTGTCTGAGATCAGACATACATGGATCTGTTGATTTCAGGGGCACCAGGATTTGGTCCCAACATCTTGCAGCGGTTGAAAGCACAAAACATGGATTAAGTGCATGAACAGAAGATCTATGGTGAATTTAGAAGCCTTCCCAATCTTTAGAGCTCTCCAAAAGGGAAACTTGAATGGAAGCGAGAGAACTACTGCACTCCTGAATTCATGGGAGACTGTACAGGAAAACCAACCTCACCGCTCGGGGCGATACTGCTACCAGAACCAGAGAAGAGATCTGGACTTACAGAACACGGGGAAAACCATCATGATCATTATTTTTTATTTGTGGCGGTCGCAGAAGATTCATTACATGGCCTTTATCTGGCAAAGAAATTGTTATGGTGCATACTTGCAAATAACTGGAACACTCGTCAAGTTGTTTCAGTGTCCTCATCTTACTTAGCAGGAAAGTCATCTCACGCCAATACAATAAAACCAGCAAGCAAGCATCTGGTAAAGCTGTACACTTACAGTACTTGAAAAAAAGAGAATTAAGAGTATGCTGGAGCTTAGATTTAAGGCAGACAGTATCATTTCAAATTGTGGCTAGCACACTCCCGTGGAATCAGCCTAAGCAAGCCTGACTTCCTACCGCTACCTACAAAAAGAGTCACACTTTATGAAAAAGCAAGGCAGCACAACAGGATATGTTTGCATAAAAGGCTCTACTACTTAAACTATTTTGATTCACATGTGCTGGTTAGGATATCTTTAAAGGAGCAAAGGCTTATCTTTTAATACAGAATGTCTTATAAATGATGACTACCTGAATACTTCAGTGATCTTATTGTGGCAGTTTAGATTACTGTAAACACAGGAGATAGAAGAAGAACAGAAAACAATTTCAAGAGATCAGTGATGATTTGAAACTCATAAGGAGAAATCGCTGTCAGCCTTTGTTCTTATACCAGTTGTCATATGGTACTTTTTCCTCCCAGTGTGCTGCTTAACTTTAGATTTTGCTGCTCAGTAAACAACCTCCCAGAAACACACTGTTAATTTCAAAGGATTATTACTGACATTATTCACAAGTGAAGATTATGAGACTATAAAACGTCCAGTTCTACCAATTCATTTGTTGCTATTAAATCTTTGCAAACCAAATCGACAACTTGAAAACGTCTTTCAAAATTCCCAGTTTAACATGTACGCTTCAAGAAAACACTCATCCAATGTGTGATTTATAAATTTCTGGGAACTAATTTGATGCTAACTCGTGAGCTAAAAACAGTTCAACAAAGACAACCTAACAGACGTTTATAAATCTGGCAGATCAAAAAGATGTTGAGTCCCACCTCAAGTGAACAGCAGCAAGAACAGATTCTAAGGCAGTCAACATTGTATCTAGTTTCTAATAACATTTGTTTCAAATTTAGTAGGGACTTTTCCTTAATTAAGTTATCTAAATCTCTAAAACTATACAAAAAAGTCACTGTAGACAAAAGCAATAAAAAGAATTTAGGATTAGAAATTATTTTAATAATGCAAATGAAAATCATTATAATGCTTTAAGTAATGGCTGTACAAGCAGGAAATTTGGGCATATGGTTTCCAGAACTCACTGTACCTTCTAGTAAAATATTTACTGGGAACACTACTTCTTAATATTTACTGTGCAGCTTTGGCACAGCTAAAACATAAGCAGAACAAAAATGAAATTAATTGCATATAACTCACCTTATTAAAGCTGATAAATTGCAGTAGATTGTGCAATTTGTTGGCAATAATACTATGAGATACAACTTGCTTTAATTTTCTATTGCAAACCCTTGTATTTAATTTAAGCACGCCTTAAAAGAATTTTTAAAGTTTTATCATTTTAATAAAGTGAAGGCTGCCACTAAAAGACGGTAAACTTACTACTTTATTTTTTAAAAAGTAAATAACGTGTATTTTTAGGAAACAGATGTCACTCATATCTTTCCTTTAAAAACAGGAATGTTTAACCTATCAGCCTGTTGCATTTGAGACGTTAAAATGAAAAATGACATCTACGCCCATTAATATCGTCAATGTATAAACAGCACAGCGTGACACATTCTTGAGAGCTGAAGGCTACAAAATCTCTCTGAAACATAAATAACAAAGCACTCAGAAGCATATTTGATGTTGATATTCATCTCTGAGAAAAACACTGCTGCCTGGGCTTCTTATGAAAATAGATGCAGCCCAAATGGATCTCCTGTAATTGGTTTCAGATAGCGAGGTCAAAAGAAATATGATACAAGAAACTATTATGTGGAACAGGCGAAACAAGAATGTTTATACAGGCACTCCCTATTTATACTGACAAGAGGTGTATACTTTGCAGATAACCAGAACCAAAAAACTTGCCAGAAGACAGCCAGATTCTTTCCTTTTTCTAACTCCCAAATTCCGATTTTATTTTTTCAAATGATTGCATACTCTCACATTCCCACTGAACGCAAAATAAGTTTCTGAACATAAAATAAGTTTCCAAATGGCTGAATATGTCAAATGAGAGTCATCTTGCCAGTAGCACTATGCAACCGAAATGTGTCAACATACTAAGTTGGATTTAAGGCCAAAGACTGCTCTGCACTGGTTGAATAGCAAGTTAACCAAATAATTACATAGCTACATTTATTATAAAAACCACTTCAAGAGAACCTCTGCCCACTGACACCCTGCCGCGGGCCCGTTCTCCAGCTGGCTCCCAACAAGAAGCCCAGAATTACCCACAGTCGTATGACATCCTTGAAAGGCGGTAATAGAAAGATGATGCTCTTCAACGCTCCCTAATAGCACCGATATGATACTGCTAAACCTTCGTCTCTCCCTGACTGTACTTTCCCAGAAAGTTCTCTAATGACTATCACAGCCAGTCAGCACGGCAGCTTATAATCTTTCCAAATGGAGTAGCAAAGCATTTTGCGCTATTCAAAGAATCTTGAATTTAAGATGATCCAACTCCTCTCCAACAGCAGTCTCTCCAGGAGACTTGACAGGAAAAGCAAACTCCCATTTTCCTTAGTGAACACCACTCTCTTTCTCCAAGTTACACAAAGAAGATAAAACCTGTCGGCTGAGGACAAACGTACCATACTGGAGAGCCCATGAAGTCAAGGAGATCCTGTACATAACTAAAATCCAAGCCACGTAACCACCCTGATTTCACCTGGGAGCAGTAGACTGAACAATTATTACAGTGTTTTCCTACAGCAGTAGAAACGAAGCACCAGACAGCTAAGGCTGTTGGCATCCACCTCAAGGAACATATTATCTAAGAAATCTAGGTGGTCGCTAAGAAGGATTTCACTCAATCAACCCAACACCAAAGTACACAAATACTCAAAAAAGAAAGAAATTTATCTGTCTTTTGCATCTAGATTGGTAGCTGCAGCCAGCCCCGATGCGCAACGTGTGCAAATTCAGCAGTTAAACTGCAGGGTGCCTTGCAGCCTTGCCTCGTAGTAGAACACAAACCTGCAAGAGACCAAAACGTTTAAAACTCAATTATGCTCAAGAAGAAGAGGCAATAGCCTCGGACACTGTATGACCATCCCAAGTCCTCCTGCCACCAGGCTGCCAGATAGGGGGACAGAACGCATCTGACCTTCTTCAGCTCTTTCCCCAGAACGTGGTGGTGGCCACTGAGTGCCGGGCTGAGCCTAACCCTACAGGGCACGATTAAGCAAACACTGAATACACTTAAAAACATTTACTGTATTGATGCTACAGGAATTTGTGCGAATGAATGTCTTGTTCCCAGATTCCCAGGCTGCTCAGCTTTTCCAAGGCTGGGAAAATTCTGCATTTGTCCAGGACAGCAACTCTTCGTGCCTGAGGAATTTCAAGACAAAAATGCAGAGCACTTTGAGAGTTAGGTGGCAAGTGGGGAAAGCTGTCCTGGATCACAGTGTAAGTTGTGTACTTATATTCCTCACATGCCTCATCTTAGAAACATAAGAATTTCACTGGATCTGGCCCTCATTTCCTCAGACTAAAAGCACTTTGTTGGATTTTTTTTTTTTTTTTTTTTGGTCTGTTTGTATGGTTTGGTTTGTTGTTTGTTTCGGTTTTTTCTTAGGATGATACTGCCAGTTTCAGCATTCTGAGGCTCTGATTTTGATTCAGATTTGTGGTCTTCCCTGCAATACAAACAACACTACAAGAGATCCTCAATCTACCTGATCTTCTGTTCTGCCCTGATGCTATCCAGGATTAATTTGCAACTGAAGAGAAAAAGTAACAGTAATAAACTGATGAATGCAACATGAAGTCTCATAATGCTGTTTAATAAAAGGAAATTAATCACATAATTGTCATAAACCTATTTTCAAACAGCAATCTATCAGAAAGAAATTATGCATCTGTAGTTATTGACCTTTCATTTTACCATGACTGATTCGTAATTAGACTAGTTTTGTGAAAAATAATAGTTAATTACCAGATTTTTTTCAGTCTAATTGTTTTGGCAATTTTTTTTGTTTAGTCTCTTACTCTTTCCTTTAAGTATGCTAAACAAATACAGGGCACTAATAACTTAGCAGCTAACATATTTCATTTTACAAAGTAAATTTAGCTTCTCTCTATATAACCCAATTTAATGGATACTAAACACTGTTTCAAAACCAATTCTTTCATTTTTTCGTGCCCACGATTTGGCTGACCAAGAACTAGAAACAAAACACCCATAACAGTGGCTTGCTTCAGTTCTTGGTAGTATTAGCAGGGCTTTTCCCTGCAGACATCAATCTGCATCGGTCATTATGGCTACGCATCAGACCAGGCATAATGTGGTCCATGACAGCAAACCCAAATGCCATTTCCAAAGCTCGGACCACCTGAAGAATGCAAATGTCAAGGGTTAGGAGAGATGCAGACCCACAGCACCAAAGCTGTGCTCTGACCTGACCATCTCCTTTCTTTCATCCCACATGCCTGCACTTAATTCTCCTTCGAGAAACACGGGAGCAGGCAATCTACCCTACTTTGTTCCTACTACTTACATTACGCAGCGATTAACTGAATTAATGAAAAGAAAAACTGCGCACACCTCAGATACCAGTGCCTCAAGCTCACAAGTGTCCTGCACTGCTATCTTCTTCCATGTGGCGTTATTTTTAGAAAACTGGGACACGTAATAGCTGAACAGATATAAAACTGAGAGATCAGCCTATGAAGAGAATGGGGCAGCGGTGGCATTTTCCACATGAAAACGGGTACAAACCATTTCACATGAAAATCAGCTAGCAGATATGTAAAAGCTATTTAAGCGTGCAGGGAAAAGAACAATCGATACAGCTATCTCATGTGTGAATCCAGAAATAAAAGAGACCCTTAAAATTATTACACATTTATATAGTATTATGTATATATGGCATAAATGCGTACATATCCTTGATTTGAAAGGAGTTAGTTAAAAGACAACTTTCTTTCAAGTCTGTCCATTGTAGACATTCGCTTATTGGCTGTGAAGCCCTACTTTCAATTAAAGCAGCCTGAAACAAAGTAGTGTTGGCTTAGGTGAATAATAGATGGTTTGATAATTTATAAATAGGAAAGGAACTGATGCAAATGAAAGCAAGAGCGGTCCCATTTGTACTAAAATCAAAATGCAGAGCAAATGTGGGAGGAGAAAGAAACATACTATCAAGGGAAGCATTATAACGTGAGGCTGTTAGAAGGCAGCGGTTTCAACTGATAGAAATCAGAAAGGGAAATCTATAAATGAAAGACAATGAAATCAGCATGGAGATTATTAAGCAAATGATTAATGAAAATCATCATCAAGATATAAACTAGACCAAAAGGTGAGGCAGCTATAAAACAAAAGGAAACGTGCACTCAAACATTTTGTTCTGTCCAGCTGCAAGATTCCTAGAATAGAACCTAAAATTTGAGAGGATAGATTAATGAAGATTGATTAGTTTTGTGAAGTAATACACAGAGGTAAGCTAACATGTGAAGGACTAACACCAAAACAATATTTACCCTAGAACAGCCTTAGCCATTTAGAAGGAAGAAATAAATACCTCTATCTTTACAACTTATTTTCAATTAAATAACATTCTGCACAGTGCCTGGTAAAGGAGAGCTGACACAAGGCACCACAAGCACAGAGTCCTCATCCCGACACCCTACGAGCTAGAAACCAAAGCTATCCCTCAAAGAGTATGGATCTACATGGTACCAAAATAATTACAAATAAAATTACAGTCATTATACAAATCAAACTCTCAGTCGATCAAAATGTGAGGAATTACATATTTATTGAAGAGTTACTGACTGAAAGAGCTCCAATGATGTGAACAACAACTGATCGGATTTACCACTGTCCTTACAAATCCGTATCTAGAGACATGAATGAGATTACCAAGATGGTCGTATCAGCCTTTTGCTGAATGGGAGGAAGGCACAACAGCCATTACTGAAATATCCAGTTGATAATCAGTGGAGAACAACAAAGTTCACGGCAGGGTTTTACATTAGCTATTATAAAGTTTCTTTTTAAATATTCTTAACAGATCTAATTACTGATGTTCAGTTCTTACCAGGACGTAATCTAAAGAAATCTCAAATTTAATACATGTATCTAGGATGAAAAACATATGTATTAAAGATATAAACCAATACTGTCATGTTATTATGATAAAAGCAAACTGGGACATATAAATAGAAGTACCATATACAAAACTGGTCTTTTTTCCACTTCATTCAATTTGCTAAAGATTCAGCTAGCAAACTGTCCCCAGCTTGGGGCACAATGTTTCAAAGAGATGGACCATCTGACCAGTGACCAGAGAAGAGCAGTAATAATGATCATGATGAGAAAAATCCAACCTAGGGGATAGCAGAAGTCTGATCGTAAAAACAGTGGGGAAAAAAAACCCAAACCAACCCTAAAGCAATAGCAGTCTTCCACAAGTTTCTGCACAGAATGAATTAATTGTATTCCATGGGTAGGACAAGTAAGAATGGCTTCAAAGTGAATCCAGGGAGATTTAATTAAATTTAAGAAGAAACTTTCCAACGGTAGTGATAGCAGAGAGGTACAATAAATTGTGTAGAGACCGCAAAATCCTTGTCACTGGACCTGTTTAAGAAGCATCTTCAGGAACAGTTAAGAGCAGTAATTCTAAGAACTTTACAAGTGTCTTCCAGCCCTATTTTATTTGATTGTGTGGTTCCTGTGAAAGCATGCCAAGTTCGGATTACGGTGACGTCTAACACCTTGCTACATTTCAAATAACACCATGTTCTCATAAACTGAGTATCACGAAGCTTCAGCATGGTTTGTTTCTATGGTGAGAGTTAACAGCAGAGGATCAGCAAGAACTGCACATACGGACTCGCTCTTTGGAATTTTCCGACCTTACGTGACCACGTTTGTGTTTATGAGACTATCCTTGTAATTTTGGACGGAGCAGAGAAATAGTTTATACAGAACAGGAGATGGCTTAGAATTAAGTGCACTCTGCCCTAATTGCAGTTGGAGCCATCTGGGTAGGACTCTCGGGTCCTCACCACGAAGTACGGGCACAACAGCAGCAGAAAACAAGATTTTCTTGATATTACAATTCTTACTATAAACAACAGAGGTCTAGCTGAAATGGAGAACTAGGCAGAGGAGAGAAAACCAAAGCAAGAATAAGGGTCTGAAGCTCAGCTTGACTGTTGGGTCAACTGTGATTGATTGTCAACTTAAGACACACATCTCCACACAAAAAAAAAGAGTCAATTTGCCTTTTTTTTTTTTAATAATTTATTGCGAGTTTAAATCTAAAGTTACAATAACAAAACTTACAAAGTACCTTTGATAACCTGATTTCGATCATGTTTTTAATGAAATAATTTGATTTAAAGTCACTACACAGTCTAAGCCACTTAAAAAAAAAAAATTAAAAAAATCAATCTTTGTTGCTAAAGCTAAATCAGCTCAACTGAAATCCTACTGAGTCCAATACTTTTTTTCTTATGGCTATTTTTGTAATGCTTTTTAAAACTTTAGTTGGCATAAAGAGCTCCAGGTATATATTCAATTCAAGAATAATTAGGGGAAGAAACAATAAACATGAAAGTAAATAGGGGACATGATAACAGCCATTTTATTTGTATTTTTTCAAGTTTTTTGATAAATCTTCTTTTGGATAGAGAACTGCAGTCCTATTGGGAGTTTAAAATAGTAATAAAAAGAAAAATCAGTAAAATCACTGATATGAGATCAAGTATATGCAAATATACAGCCCATTTTCTAGGCACCAGACTTATCATCGGTGGCATTCAGCAAGTTACCAGTCTGCTGATAACTCAAGGTCTGATCTAAACTCCTTGCAATAATTCTGAAGCATTAAAATCTGCTACTAAGCGTGAACTGTAAGGCTCCAGAGGAACCTCTGTCTCATGATCACAAATTAATTTATATGTATATATGTGCACACTAACACATGCATTCACACACATAAAACTAAGTATCTTTTTTTCTTGAAGGAAATGCTTATATTCTGTGGAAAACCCAACAAGAGGAGCACTGGTTAGCTCTGCAGCTCCCTGGAAAAACTAGCTGCACTTGCAGTCTACTCTGACCTGCATAAATTACTACAATTGCTGCCTTCCTCTCGGGCTGCTTATCTACCTTTCAATTCTTTTGGTGCATTTCACGATGATCTAGCAGGCATGATCCAACACGCAGATCTCTGTCTCTGAAGAATCCCAATCTTCAGGTTCTTGCTGAAGCTGGCAAATGAGTTGTATGTTTTGAAGGGCAGCCTTAACAGTCCATGTAGACAGAGCTACTGAGAAAGAATTCTCCACTTTGGGGACTTTTAAGAGTGAAGATTATAAAAAGAGTGAAATGACAAAGAGCTTTAATTTTAAGCTAAAATGCAAGTGAAGACAGACAGGCAAATGTCCTCAGGCTCCTCATCCTAGTTTCAGCCCTTGTGAGGAGATCTGGTAAGAAGTACATTCTTTATGATTAGAAACTTGCAGGGATGAAAAAGACAAGACCTGAAGCTAGTAAGAATGTTTTGCAGAAGAGGAATAGAGAGACATTTTGCAATTCCCAGGGCATTTAGGTGCTGGAGAAATGATAGCAACTGTACGAGGAATTCCCAAGTAGTATACACGAGGAATGCAACAGGTTAGGCATTTGAATTAAAAGGTAGATGTTCCAATCACACTTCATCCAGCTCACCCAGGAAAAAATTATCCTTATTATATTGCTTTGGCACCTACAGTAATCTTCCCGAACAGCAAGCTAATCAAGGAATTATGATAATAAATATGCTTGGGGCATTATCATCTTTAGATGCATTTGTAAAAGCAGACACACCCAGTTCTGTTGGTGCCAAACATATGTAACGCTTCACATCAGTTACAGTCTCTTCTGGCATCAGACTGTAAAGATTTCCTCTGCACCACCTAGCAAATATTGCATAATCACTATCACTCGCATGCACACACACACAAAAGCACTGGCAACTTAGGCACATGATGAAAACATGCTGGAAATGAAGTTTAGATATAAATTTTACTCCTTTTATCCTTTTAACTACTCTTACTTGACACAAATCAAAACCTGAATTTCAGCTTTTATCAGCCCTCTATCATGTCTTGTCATCAACTTAATACAGTCAAAACTCAGTTACTACTCTTCTCTTCTGAAGACACTCCCCTTTACACATCGCACACAGTTCAGATTTCATGTCCTTGAAGTATTTCCCAGACTCTCCTTTCTATAATACCTCCTTTTTAGTTCTTGTAACATTTTAAACCTCATCAATCTGTAACAATTCCTCTACCTTCCTCTTCGTGACACTCAAAAATTCTGGATTTCTTCCAGAGACAGCTTTCCGTGCGGCATCCCCATTGCCCTTCCTTCCTTCCAATACCCTCACCCTCACGGCCTCCAAGGCCTCTATGAAAGAAGAGCCGATGCGGGCTTTATTTCCCTCACAGCACGCTTTGTACTTACTCGTTAACAATAAAGACGTATGTCTGCCCTTGCACACTTCTATGAGGCGTATGTAAAAACGTATTATTTAGGTGCTTCCTTCTCCTCTGCTCTGCCTGTGCCCCCTGCACCCGCCCAGGAATGGCCGGCTCCTCACCAGCCCTCACACCACTGCCACTGCAAATGGCGGGAAAAAAGTAATACAAGGGCCCAATCTCACACTTCAGCTAAAAATCATTCTTAAATCAAAACCAGTATCTATCCACACAGTAAATTTCTCATGCTGTTTTTCTGCAGCATTTTTAGAGGCCATTTTGAAAATGGCAGACCGCTAACCAAATTGGTATTTTGAACTATTTAAGTAAATCCATACAGGTACCATCAAGGTGTGAGACAGCATCGTATGGATTAAAGAAACACTACACTTCTGCAGCCTTTTCACACACATACCTTAATAAGAAATGTTACGTTTTCTTTTCTGAAATATAAAAACAAAAATTATCTAAATAACCTAGATAATTCTCCCAAACCTTAACCTCTTTTTCCATCAAGACTTTCTTGCCGTATCGTTCCCAGTAGTTTTACGACAGACTTTGACCAATGACCAGCAGAATTTTCAAACTTGCTGCAGTCTTTCACCTTCCACAATTTACTGATTATTAAACTTACATATGGATTGCCAACTTTCCCAATAAACACTGCGTGTCGTCCTCCGGTTTCGTTGCAGTGTTTTATGAAATATTTTGTTAACAATGGTTCCTCGTGTCTAGTCCTTGATTGCTCCCATGTAACCATAGGTTCAAAGACTGAAGAGGGAAGCAAGGCTTTCCAAGAACTGATAAAGGGCTTTCAAAAATTTAGTAACTGCCTAAGTTACAGGGCAGAATCTTTTATGTTATACAAGTGGACTTCATCTAGGCATGATGCTGATAATAGTTTTAGTATACCAAACTATTCACAGGGCCACATAATACAAGAATAATAAATTAAGTTCTAGTTCTAAGTTCATTGTCATTTTACACGCTGCTTTCAACACACTGCTCATTTTACAAACATCAGTAGATAGACACGGGACTACAAAAAACCAAACAGTGAACAGATAAAAAGCCCTTTTTTTTAATCTTCGTTATGATAATCTGATACTACTTTATTGCTTCTAATGTTGCCTTTTAATTTAACTGACTAGGCAGGAGGCAGTGCATCTTACCTGTGAACACTCATCTATGTTTTCTTCCTAGATCATTGCTTCTTCATAGTGACTTGCGAGTACCACACAAAACGTGGCTCTATTCCTGACTAGATATTTTGATACTGTCATAGTCTTACAATGTATAGTAAATTTTACTTTAGCTGTTATTTTAAAAATTTTATTCCATCTATCAGAGATGGATTTTTTATTTTGCAGGACAAAATGCAGATAATTCCAGCTCCGAGATTTGAGGGGAAAAAAATTACAGACATCGTAGTATTACAGCGTTTTTAGTCGAAAGGCCTTGCCTTTTATGAGAAAGCCTTCTGGATGATAATCTGTTGGTTTACTGCAATTCCCAGGGCTCTTCTTGTGCCATAGAACAGTGGACTGAAGAATAAAAATGGGAGAGAAACCATTTTATGTCAGGATTTTGGGATGGCTTTGAAACACTTTCTGGAGCAGAGTTGATGGCATAAGGCTCACGTTGCTACCTGAAGGCAGAGCTGTGGCCAGCCGGTGAAATAATATCTGATTTTAGATGAACGTCAGAGGTTCTCACCCTCTTCACCAGCAAGCCCCAGGTTCATTAATATCACAAAGACATGAAGGCTACAAGCACTTTCATGTTTCCAGTTACAAAATAATATAGGGAGTGTATTACTGAAAAGGGTATGATGACAATAACACTTTTACCAATTGTCTCAGGCTTCTTCTACACTGATAAAGTGGGGAGCGCCTTGAGAATGTGATTTTCCACACGGGCAAGCCACGAGTAGAGCTCTTGGCACGCTTTTTATCTCTGCTGACCTGCACGTTGCTCTCCCAAGCGATACCCAAGCAGAGCTTTGCAGTCAGGTTTTCCCATGGACCAGTCTCACTAGGGAACTGGATGCAGCCATCCCAGTTTTGGGGGCTAAAATGCTTATTAGCTCAGGTGGGTCTCATCCTGTGTCAACTGCCCAGTTTAGCATTCAGGAGCAGTATATTCAATTTACCAGTGCAGATCATGCCTATGTGCCCAAAACAGTTGAGCCATACGTTGTTTCACAGCCTCTCTCAACTGAAGCAGCCAGGATGTGATTTTGGGATGGCCTGGTAGAATTTCAAAGGACCCTGATTTCATAGCTCAGCAGGTCGGAAAAACAAATCGATGTCGCAATAAACCCTCCTTCAGGAGGAGGGGGAAAGAAGATTCCTTTCATTTTGAATTGTTGCAGCAGGAACCTCCAACAACATCCCACGGTGTCTGTGCTGATGAGTTTTAAGTACCAGTTTTATACGGACACCTTATGCATCTGGGGTGAGTTTTACTTCTGAAGTCAAAATTCTGACAACAGTCACTGTTTCACTGTTTTATGAAAAGCCTTTTCTTTTTTTTTTTAATCAAAGAAGCAAGGGGAAAAATACCAGATTTGACTGCAAAGCATCTGTTTCCAGAGCTCCCGCCAATCAAATCCACAGAAATAGTACCGTATTATCATTTCTGTAAATTCTAATAAGGTTGATGGCATTTTTCATCTTTATGTTTAGGCATTTAAGACTGAGAATTCAGAGTTATGTAATTTGACAAAGTCTGCAGAGAAAGTAATTTTCAGAGCTCAGGTCAGGCACCAGCTCCAAGAGTGCTCCAGCTCCCAGCGCTGGCACCGAGCTCTCTCCGCTGCGGGTAAAGCCCAAAGAGACTCATAATTGAATGGCACCAAAATAAAAACAATGAAAGTAATGTTAAGAGAGAATAAATTTCTTCCTGACTAGAAGGCATTAAAAAAGACTCGTATAGTAATCAGAGTGTAACAATCAGGCCAGCACAGTATCATTGAGAATACATATTCTAGTGACTAGAGATGATTACGCTACTCAGGAAAATAAATTAATTTTACTTAAGCTGACTTCCTTAATCTTCAAGGCAAGTGTTTCTTTGACTAGTCTGACACAGTTAAAGTAGTACAGATATTCCCTCTCTTACAACAAGCACTGGCAGACTCCATAACTACAAAGTCAGCACTTCGCTGACCTAATAGGTACCGTTCCTTGAACTTTGGACACAAGGAATGCACTCAAGGTTTTACATCATCTTGCAAGACAAGATATATCACTAGCACCATTTAAATTTATTTACATTGCAAATCAATAGTATTCCAAAGTAGACATTTTGCCACAAAATTAAAGTTCCAAAAAAAACCTAAGAGCAATGGCTGCAGGAATTTTCACCTCTACCAATCAATATAATTGTTGGAAGAAGCAATTTCTGAAAGTTTGCTGAGCGCAAGCAGTACAAACCTCAGCTTTTGCTTTCCAGAATGTAAGCTGTTTCAGAAAAAGTTTTCTTACATTTCTGCATTTTTGAGAATCAAAAGCCTCTGTTGCAACTCTTTATTGAAAGGTAATCTCCATCCTAGAACATATTTTTTAAGTTTTACAAACACATAACCCCACATTATTTCTGGTACAGCAGAATTCTGGTTTTGTTTTGGTTCGATTTTCTCCTAGGTGTTACAAGAAGATAAAATAATTACAGCTAAAGTTTCAAAAACATAGTTTTATAAAAATTGAAAACGAATGATAAAGAGAAGGGCATTTATACTTGAGAAAAAAGAAGGGGATTCATCAATGTACATTCACACAGTCATAAATTATTGTGTTGTATCTAACCTGTCACAAGCCATATGTATTCACCCACACTGTAATACAGCTTCAGTAAGTTTCTTGAATTTCTCAGCTAAAGATAAAAGTTTTCTGAACAGAGAGAATTCAACATTTCATACGGCGGCCTTTAATACATCCTCAAAATCGAATAATTAGTAGGACCAAAGATAGGAAGAGATCTGGTCCTGTATCCAGGCTTGCATTTCTTAAACTGTTTTCCATATGGAAAGGAATAAAAGCTTCTGACAAGCAAAGAAAGAAGGGATAGGTCAAATCTGTGTTAGATTAAATGGTTATACTGTTAAGTTTTACCATATGTTGATTGTCCGAAACAGTATAAATATAATTGAGTACAAAATATTTTTAATACAGAGAGGTGTTCAACCAGTACAAATTAGCTGCAATTAAATCCTGCCTTTGCTGATTACTGTATGTGTTCAACTGTCAGTCTCTCATATCTACTCACACTGTAGCTCACTTCAAGCAATATCCAACCGCATATAGATTTCAAACAGATTTAAATCACTTCAGTCTAGTAAGAAAGAAACACAAGGTGACAGTGAGATGCAAGGCACAGACAAACTCTGTTCTGCCAGGAGTTGCAAGAAGGGGGTGTGCAGAGACAGACAACCAGAACGGGGCACCTTCTACCAGCCGTTAAAATTTTTGTAGGATATAAAGTCAGATATAAATGTTTCTGGACAACAACTAAACTCTCTCTCTCCTTTTTTTTTTTTTGGTGTTCATTGTTAATGGAAGATGCCAGATGGATGGTTTTGGAGATTAAAATGCCCTTTTCTACCTTCAGGGGAAGTTCGGCATAGTCAGCTGCAGGAGTATCTAAATGAATGTAGCCCACTACTGCCTCCTTTCAAGGGGCAGAAAAGTAATTCTATTGCCATGCTCGTTCACTCTTCATTTCTTGTACTGATCATGCCAGTTAGAGCAGTCCTCCTAGCGACGCAGGCATCTGCCTCCTAGAAATCTTGCCTGTCTGTTTATAGGCTTGCAGGTACTGACAGCTGCAGAACGAATTTGATATAGATCATTCAAGTATCCCCAACAATGAGCAAGGAGATAAGCTAGAGACTGAGTGGCAAACGCTCTGCCGAGTCATGTATACCATTACTGCCTTAGTGTGCTCCTTTCCTTTACTATGCATAAACTGAAATATATATATATACACACACACAAAATACATATTCTAGAAATTTTCTTTAAGCTGAAAGAAATTTTTGGACTGTCTTTACGGCAGCTATGTACACCTGCCACAAGTGTGGGGACCAAAAAGAGAACTGTATCTAAATAAGATGCCAAATTGCACATCTGCCAACACAAAATCTAACTTCTTTGCCTCTAAAACTCTTTAGCTTACAATTATTTCTCTTCCAGTATAAAGAAAGTCTGATTCATACATTCTGCTTGGTTCCCTGGTGAACATACGATTTGTTTTCAAATGAAATTCAAATTCTTTATTCTCAAAGTCCTAGCCAACTTGACCCCTACAGAACCCCATCTTCATTTTTTTCTTCTAATGTGTCAGCTTTTCCTGCTGATGGTCTTCTCCTTCCCTGGATGACTTCAGGGGTCTCCTTACATTGACCCACCTGGCCGGCTCATCTTCCCTCATGTTTTCGCTTCACTCAAGAACTTAAAACCTTCCCTCAAAACTTGCTCTTTTCAGTGAGCTTCCTAATACAGACCATAACCTTTCCTCTCCCTAAATGTTGTTCCTAAATTTTAAGACTCTTGCTTAAGCTTAAATAAATTTAAAAATCAACAAACAAAAAAGTCCGGAACTAAATGGCATTAACAAGGTCCGTATGTAAACCAGACTGATTTCATGATATTTCACCTCTTCCTACTCCTGTTCTTCACTGTTCTTTTCTCCTGTATTTTAATCCCTGTTGAACCTAATTTATATGCTGCGATTGCTATGTTTAAAATAGCCCTATTTCCAACCTGAAGAGGTTGAAAGACGTTACTGCTTTATAGTGTAATGGCATTATTTTGCTTACAGTAGTAACTGTTCAGAATATGTATGAAGTTCCAAATGCAGTAACAGCAGAAGTAAATCCTTCTTAATAATGAACTGATTTTAAAACGTACCATGTTATTTTACACGTAATAGTAGCCGAGTACTACCAACAAAGCAGAGTACTGACCTGCATGCAAAAACTTCTAACATATTAAGGTAAATGAGGTCATGGGGAGGGAGCTTTGCCAGGGAAGAAGAGAGACTAGGGCCCTGCCTTAACACTTGGGCAAAGTCTATCAAGCAAAATGCACTTTTTCCTTCAGAGCTGGGCATTGTCTTGCAGGTAGAAGGGAAACTGGAAGCGGGTGGCAGGGTCAGTTCAGAGCCCCACTCCACGGCGGCCACCGCATCTGCACACAACCGACTTCATCAATCAGAAACATGCCATGGGAAATGCGACGGTTAAATAAAGAACTGCCGAGAGACTAGAAGGAAAGTGGCCTCTGAACAACAGCAGAGAATGCAGAAAAAGAAGTGAGATTAAAAAAATACTCCTCATTAGTCTTTCGTTTCCTGAAATACTCTTTAGTATAGTAAAACCCAAGTTAGCTATGCACAGTGTAGCACTGACTCATGTGCTTCAGCTGGGACATCTCAAAAGATCCTGGTACTGAGAGGAAAGGCGTTTACAGTCTTAGTTTGATTTTGTTGTTTTTTTAAGTGGTAACAAACCCTATACTTTTAAATTTGCTTCAAAATTCTTTAGGAGAATCCTAAATTGGGCAACATAAAAATCTGTTCACTTCTGAAAACCCTGGCCATCGTCTTCAAGGCTGGATGCAGTTTGCCCTCTGTGCTTTGAGACTGAGAATTCAGACATGCAGACCTACAATAGCCAAAGCTGCCCCTTTTTATCTGGAGGCTTTAGGTATCCCCCAAGACTTTTATATAAATGTAGTGCACTCTGGTTTACATTAGAAAAGGAAACATTTATCTTATCACATTGATATCGGCTCAGTACAATATTACTTTCTGGAATAAGAAAATATTGCAACTTTTCTTGAAAAGGTCAAGAGGTACTGTTTATCTTCGGGGCATAATGAATTACATCGTACTGCCTCCCTAAGAACTCTGAAAGAACAGAACATGTTTTGACGCATAATGTACAACTCAGCGCTCCGAGACAGTAGGTGGAATAATAAACAAAGCTGTGGCGTAATATTTACAGCTTCAAAATTCTGTACAAATACAAACCTTTGTGAGAAACTTGGTTTGCAGCTAGTGCTTTCGCTATTAAAAAAACCCCAAAACCTATGTGGGGCAATTCTAATAAGGGATGATCTACAAGTCTTTTCAACCTCTTCACTGCATCCAAAATTAAAGTTTACTTATTTACATTATTACATGTTAAACTTTACAGCTGCTCAGCAAGGTAATGGAACAGCTAGAAGTTTCTAGCTTCCAGTTTTATAGTCAGAACACATCTTTTTATTTATGAAAATCACATTCCCTGATATGTCTGACTGCTTAGCTTATGCTGCAAGGATAGCACTCTCAATTCACTGTTATTGATCGCTAAATACTGCCCACCCTTCTGAAATGTTTCAAGTTAAGTTTTACAACAACTGATCAGAAGAGAAAAAAAACAGATTATGATAACTTAATCTGGAGTCTCAATAATAGAGACTCATGCCTCCTCCTGTTTCCTGCATCAAGTCCAGTAACTCGTAGGTGGAAATTTTAGGGGAAAGTCGCTGATGATACCTACCGGGTGAAAAACACTTTGCCTGCAGGAAACAATGAAAACGCAAGTGAATTTCTAACACCCTCATCTTTCAACCAAAGTTCATCTACATCCAACAAACTGTCTATGAGAAAATTTAGTAAGACCTAATAAGTGACTTAGTTCTACATACCCGTTTTCAAAAACGAGTGAGAACTGAACTAACGAATGAACAAGGGTCTGTGGAAAAAGACAGTTAAATCAGAGACCAGTGGCAACCCAATGCACTTGAAAAATTTCTAGTGCTCTGCAAACTTCTGCCTGCAATCATATTTTGCCCAGTGTATTAGGAAATTAGCAGCACGTAGATGGAGACCAGAGCAGCAATCTGAAAGGGAGACAAGGGTCTCGGCATGCCCCTTTTGTTGCTCAGAGCTGGGGCGCTTAGCTACCTTCTAGCCAAGCTTGCTGCAAGGATCTTTTCCTTACTCTGTTCAGCTCAAGTTCAAAACAGCGATCACAGTGCTCAGTTTTTACTTTACCTCTTAATATAGGAAAGGAGAAGTACTCACAGAGCTGGAATTTGTCTCAGCTGGCAGGTGAGAGCTAACAGTACCACCTCTTGTAATCTGCTCCCTCAACACAAGAGCTCCCATTTCAATTTATTCTGCCATGAAGATCTTGAAACGCGCAGTGCTCCGACGAGTAGGAGTAGGCAGGGGGGACTCTAACACGTACTACAGATCTGTAGCAACGTGGAAAAAAAAGAAAGTAAAGAGACAAACCTGCAGTCATGCCTAGACTAAACATGCAGGACAGACAGCAAGACCTTTAACTTCCATTCAGTTCAGCAAAGAGATGAGAAATAGAGACGAGAGGAATGCAGAAGTCTTCGTATTTGTGGGTGCTGGGTCAATAAGAAAACAATGAAGATCAATACGAGCTGTATTACTTGAAGGCACTAAGCCTCCAGCAGATCTACGTATACAAATGCCACAAAAGTGCCAACAGAACAGCTTCAATGGCAAGATCAGGCAAGATCTCTGTAGGAAAGGAGGTATCTGAAATACAGCAAGCTTAAGAGACTGAGTTTGAACCTACATCGTCTTGGAGGGAAAAAAAAAAAACACACACACAAAAAAAATCACAGCTAGATCAATTTTCCAAAGAATATGCCAAGCATAGAAGTTTATGGAATAAGTCAGAGTTTCATTTTTAGAGAAGAACTCCTACCCCATCATTAAGAAAAAGGGAAAAAGAAAAAAAAAGGAAAATAATTCCTTGTAAGAAATAAAGAAATATTTACTGGGGCGTAGTAATATGGATCTTATGGTTATGGGAGCCGATCAAACTGAATAAACAGAGAGGGAGTTGGGATCATAGACTCATTCAGCAAACAGTCAGTTTGGAGAATTATTTGAGTCTGGTCTGTCATATAGAGAAGTTAAGTAACTGTTAGAAGAAAGTAGAGTGGAAATGAAAATATTATTTTGTATTCCAAAAATTCTGAAAATCAATCTTCCTCAATTCTTTTGTTTTCTGGTAGATCTCTTCTTTCCTCCATTTTTCCCCAAGGGAACCAAAGAAGCTAAAGCATATCAATTTATTTAAAGTCTCAAAGGTATCAAGGGATGTTCTGTGGACAAGGGAGTAATACACATTTTGGTCAGATTTCAAGACAATGACCACGGCTGCCTCTGTCCAAAATTGTAATGAGCAAAAACATACAGAACCCTCTCTCATTTTCTTTCCAAAGTATTTTTACTTTCTTAAAATTTGTCACAACCAAAGCAAAAGCCAAGAAGGAAAAATTACAGAGTTATAGGAAGGTTAGATTTTTAGTAACTCACTATCAGATTAATGACAAATATTAATAGCCTTGAATAGGGCTATGCTCAGTTCTTCCAGTTTGCTCATAAGCATGTTATCCGAGTCCTGAAGCAGAGGTTTTGTTCTCCTGATTTTAAGGAGTGTGCTTAGTGTCCATAAAATGTTTAAAATTCCTAACAAATTACCTTTGGTGTCCAAACTGCTAAAACAAGCAGCTGAATTCATAACTATAAAGTACTAAAAATTAAATAATATAACCCATAATTCCCACACATTCACCTAAATTCTGTCATTTGTCCCTTACCATTTAGGAAATAACGCATTTCAGTGGAGAGCTTTGCTTTCCACACCTTTTAAGAAAAAAACCCTTGAATTTAAAGCTAAAGCAAGTTTTCTGCTTTGATTTTCTACATTTTATCTGACTTTTCTGCATCTTATTTAACTTTTATCAGGTCCTACCAATGGTTTTCTGATGGTTTTTTTGTTCTTTCAGAGCACAGCCATTTAGCATCCACACATTTCTCACTGGATTTTGAGAACAGAAATCCATAAATACATTTTAAATACAGAGTTGAAAGTTGTTCCTTCATATTCTTTTTGGATGTACCAATACTGGATAACAGTGTTGATAAATTATAATAATTCAGACCTGCTAAAAGGACTGCCTGTAACTTCAGTAAGTCGGGTCACCATTCTCTGAGGAGAAACAGAGGATATTCCTGGACTCACTGGGCATCTTAGATTTAACACTTGGCCTCTCAGAGCAGTTTTCATCTTTTAAAACTGGGTTTTGGCTTTAAGGAACATTTCTGAAGGGCTTGGTTAGCTCCAGGCACTTAACCCTGGTTGTGCACTTGCAATGCACCAAAGGCTGTGGCTGCCAACTAGGATGTCACCAACAGCGCTGACAAAGAGACACGATAGCTTGCCATGGCGCGGTGAGTCCCAAACGGAAATGGTACCCTTGATACACCCCGCACGTTTTGAACAAACACGGAGAAAGAAGGTATGGTCTCAGGATCTAAGGAAATTTTGGAGGCCAGCTTCGGAAGCAGGAGAGGTATTGTGAAGAACAACAAAGTTATGAACAAAGTGGATTTTATTATCGTTATTCAAGTGCTTCCAACCTGTAGTAGTAGAAGATGCAGCAATTAGTGGTCATCCTTGGAAAAGACAAAGTAAGAAAAAGGCAGTTTCTGCCTTGAAGAATCTTTCACATCCTATTCACATCACAGGGACTGTTGGAAGTTACAGTTAGCCCTTAAAGCACTGATCTGATCATTGGCCGATGTGTAAAAACTATGCAATATTTTGTGCCATTCTTCTCTTATATTGCCATAGAAAGCTCTTCTCCTTCAAAGTGAAGTTTTGCTACTAAGCCTCAGGTGGATATAAAAGGGCCTGTAAGGACAGGAAGGATAGGAAGAGCCCTTAGGACACCTACTGCAGTTAATCGTATAGAAGACACAAAGTAAGATATTTGCTCATCGCATTATACAGAAACAATTAGGGGATACCAAGCCTTGCTAACAGATTTTTATTATTAGGTAAATCATTAAAGAAGAGGAAAAACTCCAATCAGAAATTACAGAACATAGTGCGAGACGTTGGATAAATACAGTGCACAGACAGACTTTGCAACAGTTTGGAAAACATGTTCAAGAAGGTTAAGGGGCCACTGAATAAAAGTATAATTAAGTTTTGCAGCATCAAGTTTCTCATGCATCTATTGTGACTCAACAATACAAAAAACCCAAAAGTTTAAAGAATATTTTACATATCTATTCAAATAAATGGTATGAAGACAGATTTTTGGCTTCTCTTTAAAAGCAATGAAAACCAGCCCAAAAATAACAGGATAAGGCATTAAGAGAAGGGTTTAGTAGCAAGAATCCACACAGTAGCAAAGCCGGAGTGTGCTAGCCACTTTGCTGTACGCAGATACGTCCTAATTTACATTCTGGGATACTTCAGCACCTGAGAGGATTAATATCAAGATATGTAAATATGTCTGTATCAAAGTCACTACCAAAATGGGGTCAGTGCAGGCTGATACACCATACTGGTGCTTCAAAGATGCTTACTGGCAAGTGCTGGTATAGGTTTTGAGTATATGACACTTTTTCCAGCAGATGCATACGTCTGAATATTATTATCAATATATATAATGCTTTTTTATTTCTCCTTCCATTTTTTTCCCCAAGCAGCACAAGGAGACTGACTTCTGACCTGCTGGTTTGTAAACTGTTCCATGTGTATACACAACCAAAAATTACATGAAGTTAACTTAAGAATGCAAAGTAGTAACCTAGGAGAATATAAATTGCAGTATTTTTTTAAATGATCCTTAAATAAGAGTTGTCAATAGAAACAAAAGAAAGTTATGGTTTTACTTAAGCAGGATTATAAGCGTGGTAACGAATGGAAGGAAAGAGGATAGCCAAACATCTTCCTTTATCCGCAGTAATGTCATCCAGCGGCCATAGCATCAAACACCAGTCACGGAATTAGAATTGCTCTGAAGTGGCAAAAAAGCATATTGGTCACTCAGGTCTTTCTGCAACACAAGATGAGTTTTTACTGAATTTTTGTTGACTATGGCAGCTCTTCCTGCTCCCAAGCGCACATCCTTGAAACTCTGTGGCTTCCTCCTCAACCCTCCCATCACGGTTCCTCCTCTCACCTTTACTCTATATTTGCTCATGTACATGTAGAAACCTGCAGCTTCACCTCCCTCTCGCTTCGCCTGTCAAAGACTTCTGATCAACAAAACGCATGCAGTTCGTTTTTCTTGTATTATGGAGAACATCATCTAAACCAGGCAAAAGTCCTCTGAAAACAGCCCCTACGACATGCAAGTGGAGCCAGCTGCCATCTTTAAGACCAGCTTGTGATCTGAGCCTTAACAGAAGAGTTCCTGTCGCCCAACATAGCCCGCATACTAGGAAGAAACTATTACCTAAATTATGACTGACATTCCCCTGAGAATACTGAAACGTCAGCCATTCTGCAAGACAGCCTTTAGAAGTGGAAATTTCCTCACTAGAGTATGTTGAGTTAGCCATGGCTAGGAAAAGAAAACCTCCTGGTTGGTGAGGAGAAGTGAGTCACAGCCGGAAGACACGTCTTTTTTGACTGCCTTCAGCTGTAGTACCATCACTGTTTCAGTAAGTTTCAACAACAAAGAAAGTGGTAGAAAACGGGTTGCTTCTACCGCAAAATCACGCAGGACTAAAAATGCTTGACAGGATTATCAAAAGAATTCACTTCAAATTAATTTTAAAATAAGAAATCATTAGCCAATTTACATTTTAAATTCCCAAACAATTAAGCCTATGTTCATGCAGTTAATGTGGGGGAGAATATGATATATTTAAATCCTAGCTATAATGCGCAAAAACTTCAACACATTTTAAATGGAGAACTATATGTACCATTCCTATAATAATCAGGCTGTCCTTATTTTTTCAGCTTACTTTCTTTCCACTCGATTAACTCTCCAATTTCCATATCACGGCATTTCTCCACCACTCAGCCCCTTGCCTTCCCTATCACCATCAGCTTTAGGATCAACTGACTTTCTGCTGAGCCTATCCTAGGGCGAGATTCCCAAAAACCCAGACAGGCCACCGAGATGCCTCCCGATGCCATCAGGGCTGGCTAACGCAGCCGGCACAAGTCCCAAGCTCAAGATTCAGAGAAGGACCACCTTTCAAATCTCCCAAGGATTCAGTTATGCTCTGGCTGCTGGTGCACACACCTTCTCTACTACTGCCACCAACATTAAATTAAACTACCACCAGTATGCCAGTTCATGCTCATTGTACTGTTGAGTTACAGTCTAAGAACTTGTATTGCCATCATTATAGCGAGTTTTATTTGGACATTTAGATCTACATGCAAAGGATAAAATATATGAAACGGGTATGGCTGAATTTTGAATTTATTCTTCAGGGGATAAAACATTCAAAGCACTATTTTTCTAGCATCAGGCTAGAAAAAGCTCGGTGTGCAGGAGTCTAACACCACCACCATCCGCTCTCAGCTCCGGCTTGTAGTTCTGGACCATTCAGGAAAAAAAATGTAGATGGCTGTCATGATACTTTCTTCAAATGAAGAATTTCAATTTAAAGAACACCAATAACTAGAGAAAATTTGGTCTAGCAAATGAAAAAAAAGAATGACTTCATCCTTACATTTTACAATTACTACTTCAGTACTGAAGTTCTGTGCAAATGTCTTTTTATTTGATGAATGTAAATATGTAACAAATCATATTTTCAAAAAACAGATGTCAAACCCTATTTGATAGAAAAAAAACCCCGATACTTTGGTACAGCAACTTTGAATAATGCTAGCAGGGCCAATATATTTTTCTATTGCAATACTGAAATACTTCATGCAGTATTTATAAATTGTATTAAACTAATGGAACAAAGTACATTTTTGATTCGCACAGAAAAGAGCTCAGTCCGGTTTTCTGTGAAATACAAAAAAATAAAAGGGTACAATGGCTTTCTGTCTGTTACTTCTGCCTGTGCCATGCCTGAACAGAGGAAAAGAGTTTCACTCCTGTTGTTTATTGATTTTCTAGATTAAGAATCCCAGTGAGAGAATTGTAACAGACAACCATAAAATTATTTTTGGTGTGCTTATTTGCCTTTCCCTTGCATCTATTTGGCCTGTGCCTGTAGACAATTATGCGTTCCAGCCTAGACTCAGGTGCTAATAATGAAGGACAAATAGAATCATATGTGTAAACTTCCCCTTCTGATGAAAATTTATATTAACTTTCTGCCACTGTAAACAGAACTGCATAGCTCAGCGTCCCTGATGAATTGGTGATGAATTCAGTCATTTATATCCCAGGAATCTGTGCATTTATGGGAAAAGATGAAAACCGTCTGTATTGTGTAACCTTGCACTTTTTGAGTAAGAAAAAGAAAACACCGGCCTGTTTAGTTCATCACTTCAAGTGTGTAAATTCCAGCTCAAATACCAGATTTCTGCAGGACTCTCTCGGCCTCCACGTCGGGGATCCCTGCCAATATAAACAAGCCAAACCGCGCCGAGTGCCGTGTTATCGCTACAACTGTGAACTTAGACACTCGCAGCCTCCTACAAAAAGGGTTCGGAATCTCTTTGCAATACAACAGAACCTTTGTTACGTGCTGGAGCTGGACGGTTTGACAGCTTGGCAGCTCCGCTAGAGAACAAAGTCATTTGGGGGAGATAAGAACCTGCCCAGCTTTGTTCTACCTAAAACACGCCAGCCCATTTGCAAAGCCACATTTTTCTCAACGCTGCCTGGCTTTGGGGTTTTTTTTTTCCCTCTTTTAGTAGCTGTTGGAAACAAGGCAGATTTCTATATCCGTATGCGTGAAAATAATTATGTATGTTAACGAGACTGAAGAGAAATACCTTTAAAGGTGTTTAAATGCCAGGCTGCAAAGCAAGCACAATCAAGTTTTTAACTACAAAACAGTTACACACTCACACAGGAAAAATCTCCAACCAAATAAAAAAATGTCCAGAGGTACCAAATACTTGAACTACATTCTAAGCAGCAGAACAGTCTGTAGGAGTCCAATATATCTCTATAGTGCCGCACAGACGTGAGTATCAAAGACAGAGTGATAAGGAAACTTTTTTTTTTTTTAACAGAAAACCTTACCACTTCCACTATAAACGACTACTCAAACATTAAATTTGATTATTTTCATTATTGGGTAACTTAGGCATTCAGTATTGGACAGAAATTTTGGTGCTCTACAACAGCAAACAAGCATATTCCCAGCCCTAACTAGCACACAACTGACACGAAATCAAAGGAAAACAAAATGTTTCCTACAACCTCAGGGGAAAAAAACAACCACCATTAAATCTAGATAAACAACTCTTTTCTCGAATTACATGGAAATTTACAATTCCCAATTTATCAGCATATATTCACAGATATGTCAGTACATATATTAATTCAGTATTATGTAGTATCTTCGAAGATTTTTCCTTTGCAACACGCAGTTGAAAAGTCTGCTACGAAAGTACAGAGTATTTGTTTCAAAAAAAAAAAAAAGAAACCTCATTGCCAGAGAACTGGAAGACAGAAAAATTTAAACATTTGGATGTTTTTGGTTTTTTGTGTTTGTTTTTTCTTTAAGTATTTGAAGATACAGTTCAAATACACAGAAAGGTAAATTGTTTTTTATCTTAACTTGAATGTAAGGGGATAAATCACTTGTATTTGAGAAGACAATAGCTTGTACTCCATGTTTCACTGGTTATGAGATTGCACACCTTTTCATGATACACTTTATCTCAAAGTTGTCTGTGGCTGTTCCTATTACGCTGTGTGCATGACCTTTTAGTAAGCTGAAGAAGATACAGTTATCTTCTTTTCTGACATGCAACATCTATCAATCAACATGTTTTCATGTAATTTATTCAAGGCAAATAGCAGCTCCTAAGGCTAGTGAACCGCAGCACTAGCCCCGTGATTTTGATTAAGGAATGATGTGCACGGCTTAGGTGAGAAATGAAAAATGCATACCACTGTTGATAAAGATGTAACTGCAACAGTAAACGGATCTGAAGGACCAAAATGTATATATTTTAAAGTGATTCACAGGAACTAATACAACCGAGGATCATAAATACAGGAGATGTGTTATGTGATGAACTTCTAATGTTACCAGTTCAGTTTACCTTCAGTTTTCAAAGCAATGCCTACGTAGTTTTCTTGGCCTAATCTACATTTTTCTCATTGAATCAAGAATGTAAATTAAGACAAAATGATTCTTTTTCAATTTCATGCTGAAGTAGCTCAAGTTAGTGAATGTAATTTCTCCTAACAAGAAAAATTTATCACTGTACAGCTCACTCAGTCGCCTCTTGTAGCGAGTTGCCGTATGCATTTACGGAAGTGAAAGGATAAAAGGATTGATAAATGTGGCACAGGAACGGTCCCTTTAACTAATTCAAGGCAAGGCAAGCACAATTAAAGGACTCTTACCAAACAAGGAAATGTAAAGATCATTGCATCATCTATGTAATAATCCTCATCTCTGACGGAATGTGGTTTATTTTTCACTATGATTTATTTACCCTCTTCTGAACTAAGTCTTTCCTTTGGAAAAAGAAACAAAGTTGCCTTATTTTTACACGCTCTTATTTTAGTTACTAGATGAAACTGAAGCTTTTGTTCACTCTCAAATCTAACTATAATGAAATCAAAGTGTAAGTATCCAAATAAGGCATTAAAAAGTTATTATTTAGGTTTTATGTTCTGCAGAATCTTCCTCGTACATTTTGGAGACGCAAGTCCAGTTCCACAGGCCTTTTATGCCACATGCTAAAAATGAGAACAGACTGCCTTACCGTGGTGAAAAGAAGGTTTTGCTTTTTTGTCTTGCATAGAAATCACTAAATTCTAAAATTCTAAATTCTAATTTAAATTCTGGTATGATTTGATCAGGCCCTACCATTTCTGGTATAAGTTATTCACATAACACACCCAAATTTCATTTATATTTTTGCAACTAAGACTCCAAACAATTCTGTTGTTATTTACATTGTCAGAATGCCCGAGTCACAGACTAGAAATCTATTGTGCCGTTCCTCCGCAAATACTGAACAAATTGGCAATCTCTGCCCCTCGGAGGTTACCAGGCAAGGACAAGACAAGTGAAACACATGAATACATGCAGAACAGACAGAGGGGAAATTACAATGAGACAATGAAGTAACATTGTCAGCATGACAGTCAGTGATCTCTGTGTACCATCCCAACCATTGTCTGTATCTAAATATGCCTCTGAAGGAGAAGAATGAAGTCATTACTGATGTACTCAATCAACCCGTTGGAACCAGGTTACTATGAAAAATTAGAAAAACGGGAAACTTCTACTGAGCTATTTGAAGAAAAGAGCTCAAAAAAGTTGGCGGCTAATTAAGTGCACAGCAAAGTAAGATTAGATACAGTTTCTTTTAAGCAGTGTAACAAAGAGGAAATACATTGTTAAGGTACAAATAAAACGAAGTAAGATGAATTCACTACTCACATTTGTTAAATTTCTCTGTAAGAAACGAGAAACTTCATCTGCTAAATCCCTCTCTTACATTTAAATCCAACAACATATTCTGTATTAGCTATCTGACGTTTAAGATTCTATAACATCTCTAATTACAACAGCTTTGCATTTTTACCTGTGTCATTCAAACAAATTAGACAAGTCTTTTTGGTATCTAGTTTCCCAGGTATTACATCAGTTTGGTTCAATATGTGAACGCTACTCTGTATCAATTCACTGGATTAATCCAATCTAATCCAGACTCGTTAATCTAACTGAAAAACGTTTGATTAGAAAGCAGGAGGAAGTTTCCACTCTTCTGTTTTGTTTTGGTAAGAAAACTCATCGGGTGGGTGATTTCAGGAACCCAGAAAGCTCATAAATACGACTGCGTAGCCAGAGGATAAGGGAGCCCATTATCAAGAGTTAAAGGTCCATTGCTCTTCCTCTTGGACATGGAGGAGGGCTCAGACATGCTCTCCCCTCTTTCTTGACCAGTACAGCAAGAGCTCTCCCATTTTACTGCCCTCAACACTGAATTTGCTCTCCTATTTCAGTATCACAGAATCCATGAGGCTGGAAGAGACCTCTGGGATCATTGAGTCCAACCTTTGCCCTAACACCACCACGTCAACTAGACCATGGCACTAAGTGCCACATCCAGTCTTGTCTTAAACCCCTCCAGGGATGGGGACTCCACCACCCCCCTGGGCAGACCATCCCAATGCCTAATGACCCGTTCTGTGAAGAAAGGCCTCCTTTATTTATCCTTTAATCGATGAAGACAGACATGACTTTGGAGGTTACTGGTACTTCTTGCCATTATAAACCCCCTATTTCTGTTGTCCCTAAACCAGAAGCTACTTCTGTGAGGGAAACGTGAATGTCTGAATACTGCGGATCAGTTCACTAGCTATATGCTGATATACCAGCCTGTAGAACCCGACTTCAATGGACAATCTTCTGTCTCCTGCATTTTTGCACTTATACAGATGGTTAGTAGTACAATTGCCCTTCAGCCTCTTAGCAGTTGTCAAAATTAACAAAGGATGGAGTTAGTAATTAATTACAGTAATGTGCAGATGCCTCAGTTAGGGCCCCGTTTGAGTTGACACCGCACATGTATGGCATAAAAAGATCAGGCAAACACGCAGTAGGAAAGAGCAAAAGGCAAGGACAAACCAAGTGTTCCTGGTTACTACAGATGCAAGAGTTTCAGTCCACCCACGGACTAGCCACTGTTGGACTCGCTGTAGGCACCACATGGATGTGAACTTCAGGGACAGCAAAAGACATGGTGGATTTACGGGTTTTTATGGGGAACTCCCCTCAAGTCTAATGGGCAGCGTGGGAGAAAGCATGAAGGCGGATGAACAAAAAGATGGAGCAATCAGCAGTGAAGGCTGGCAACACTGGCAGAGTGGAAAACAAAGTTGTGGGTTTGGTAAAACCATCCAGGAGATGAGATCATAGGAGAAAGAGTGAAGGGAAGATCTGGAAGTACTGGGAACCTGTAAGAAGTCCAAAATCCTCCTTTCACTCCCAGTTCTTTGGATCTGATACGGATCCTTATGGACCAGGAGTGTGTGCGTGAGAATGAAAAGAGTAAGTCACAGAAGAAGTGACAGAATCAGAAAAGAAATAGAGATGACAGATGAAGGGTTCTTGGAGTTTTTATGATCTTTTGGAAGCCAGGAAAACACTGTAGACAACAGGAACAGAAAAGGGATAGCTATGTCTTGGATAGCTGTGCAGTCTGAGACTAGTGATTAGAAGGAGACAGAAGGAATAATGCAGATGTGAAACAAAAGGAGAAATCAGATTTAGGACAATAATACTGATTTTCAGAGATCCTCACCAGTTTCAAAGGTTCTAGTCCTTCTACCAGATCTTTCTGTGAAATACTCAGTAGGGATAAAGGATTCTTCTTACAGACCCAGGGTGGAGGAGGGGGGAGAGAAGTGAAAAGAACTTCAAGAGAGTTAACTTCAAAGAGATTTATTTCCTTTGTTATTCTTGTATAGATCTGAAAGAAATTCTTCACTTTTTAGAAACGGTAGCAACTACCAACATGGTAGAACCTTTTCGGGTGTGACTACTTTACCACTATTTTTACCACATGAACGTTTGAAACCACATTGATGTTTTGCTCAGTAGTGAAGATTTTAAATGTTGCTTTCCTCTTTCAGAATCTAAAAATGACAGCATCCCAAGAATTTATGCTTAAAACATTTAATTTTTTACTGTGTGGGATCACAGCAGCTGGGTGTTCACTACTTTCTAAACGCAGGCCAACACCACTCAAATGGAGAGATACATTGCACTGCATGTCCCACAGCAGTAAACTGCAGAATATTCAATAATGAAAATCCCCCAGCTGTTATCAGACCTTCTAAACCATGTCTCACTTCTCATTTATCAAAGATAAAAGATGATCTAGAGGTGACCTAATTATTGGGCGGAATGGTTCTTGGGGAGCCCAGGATTCCAGTCCCTCTTAGCTGTTCACGTTCAGATGTAAACTGAGTGACTATTCGCATAAAATGTGGATTACAGCCTAAAAGTATAAAGTAGCGTAGAGGTAGGCGGGAAGCAGCATTTCTTTGAGAGCCGTTCTGTTTATGTTATAGCTTCTCAGTTTGCATTTCATAAAATGACCTTTCCTCTTTTCACCCTCTGCTAGGTGAACTCTCGCGCCAGCCTAGGCAGCTTATCGCTGCTGTCAGGATAGGTGTTAGCAAACAGTGTGCATACCCTACGTACACGCAGTTACAAACAAACGAGCAAGTCTTGTTCACCGCCAAGTGGGAACCACATCTACAACTGCAGTCTAAATACGATCAGGGTAGTACTCCTATTTAAAAAAAACAAAAATCAAAACCACCACCACCACCACCCCCCCCCCTCGCTTCTTTCCAAAGCGGAGAATGTCTTCTGTGCTGATTTTAAGATGTGTATGAAACTGTACAAACGGCAACTGTATTTTTTTCCATCATTTGTGTTCTAAGCTGAGTTTTTCCATAGCAAAATAAATTTAAAGAAAATTACAAAGCTGAAACAAACAGCCACACAGAACACAGACTTCCAAAGTACAGATGCCCGTGTCCCAGATTTATCAGCGGTTATAGTGATGTAATACTACTGAAGTATGCATGATTTTAGGCCCAAAATACTGTTAAGTGCAGCTTCAAAAATACTAGTAAATAGTACCAGGAACTGCTGTGAAACTGGCATGACAAAAACCATTACCAATTCCAGCCTGGAGGTCAAAATCTGTACAAAGAAGGAAGAGCAGTGTGGATCTGCTGGGATAAGTTTTGAAAGAGTTTGGGAATATGGGGATGGGTCCTCCAAATAACGTCCAGTTGGAAGAACACATAATCCCTCTTGGAAGTGAACTGATTAGCTAGAAAGAAGGTATGAGACCAAGGCCAAAGCTAGGGAAGGAAGATGTCTGAAGGAAAACTGGTTAGTATAAGGTTTAAATTTAACGTATCACAAGGTATAGCTTGTCAAAGGAAAGAGAAATACAAAGCTAGATCATAAACTGCCCACCAAAGGTAGGAGGGTTAGGATGCGAGGGTTTGGCCACCACAGTGAACGCACAGGGAAAAGAACAAGTGGGGAAAATGGTCAAAGAAACACAGTTATCTAAGAAACTTCTCTTTTGGAAACAGCTAAAACACACATGCAAAGACATGCAAAATGAACAGGACAGCACAGACGGGCAAGAGCAGAGCTCCTGAACTATCAAAACCAACACTGATCATTATCAGGGAAGATGACTGTCACTCGTGCTACAAAGACGGAAGGAATATGAAGAAAGATGTGAGTGCATGAGAGAAGGCGGACCTAAATGGTTGTAAAACAAGTAAAGAGACGATTATGAAAAAAACACTGGGGGGAGAGGGGAAACTGTGAGACTGACAACGTATGGTTAGAGTGCCAACATAATTGTGTGCGTTGATGATGAGCAACAGCCCATCTCACCACCTCAAACCCTCAGCAAAAGGTGCGGTACCTAACAATCTGTCTTATGGTTGCATTCAGTTTTAATGAATGTAGGTGAAATCTAAGGCACAGCTTTCACATCGCTTTCTGTTCACATGTATAACCAACATCTTCGATAGCCTGCACCCCATTAAAAGCACCGACCCCAGAATGTTCTGATAAACCTCACAAGGAGGGGGAAGCAGAAGGGCTGTTGGAAGAAAGCAGGCCCCATGGGCACGTAACCCAGACTCCTGCTGGGCTAGAAGTGGATTTGCTTTTTTCCATTTCATGAATAAAATACAGGTTATGTGGGTGAATACACAGTATTGCTTCACACACTGACTGAAAACGAAGCGGTTTTGTTCTCAGAAAACATTACCTATAAACTGGTAGGGCTGCCGGCTATGCATGCACATTACTGATATTTGTATTTTCAATTAAATAAAAGAATCAGAGGTCAATGAATTATAACATTCACCAAGAATTTCTGATTGTCTGATGAATCACAGTTAACACTGGTTCAGTTATTTATGTCTTAATGCTATCTGATGTCCAAAAACTGCTTGTCTAGTCCACTAATACATAAGCCATTAGCAAAGATTTCCCAGATAGTTTAAGAAAACAAATTCCAGCCTACAGACCATTTGCTGAATCGGTTTCTCAGATAATTTATTAGACATTTGTGTTTTGTGACTGGTCATTTAAATCATATAATATTGCCCTCACTCCGTGGTTGAAAGATTGAGGGACTAAAACTTCTTAGCTTAAATAAGAAGCAACAAAGGAGAAACAGCAAGTACTGCTGTGTGGGCATAAGTAAGTCTGTTGAAACAGAAACAGTTATCTACTCTGAAATAAAAACAAAGCATTGCAATAATAATTGATCTCACTAATTAGAAACAGGAAAAGAATTAAATAATGTTCAGGATTCAAACAAACATTTGTGTTGTGAACTCCAGTGAGAAGACTTTCAGCTACAGAAACCAGCATTAATGCATATACACTATTATTTAATCAAGTTTTGTATACTTTTTAGTATTGATTTTAAAAAGAGTACCTACCTCACATAATTTGCAGGCTGAACGCCTGGTGAGCAAGGTATGCAATTTGCTCCCTGAATCTCTGAACCCAGTTTCTAAAACCTGCCAGTCATCATTTAACCAACTAAAATGGGCAGCTGCGTTAGAGAAGTGATTTTTCACACAGAACCTAATGGCATCTGAACAAATATGAATAATATCTGAAATACCATTTTAGCAGTTAGTAGGGCTTGAAAATGTCTCTGAAATTTATTTGCTCCTGGCTGACTTGTGATGTTCTATCCTGTAGACCCTGAGCAGAAGCAGCATGCTATTGCCTTACCTTGAAGTGACTTGTAAGGAAGACGGTAACCCCTTCTTTGATGGCTGGCAGAGGGCTATTCCCTGAAAAGAGGATTTTCCTGGTAAACTTGTGCAACTGAGCTTGCCAATGCATAGCTGAGATAGGGACAAGACAAGGACAAACCCACACAAGCTCTCGACATGCTCCCTTCCCTTTAGTAGTTCATGCAAGAAGGACAGGTGCTCTAATGAAGCAATTTCCTCCCTTCAGCTGCAAGCCATGTGCCTTGCTACCTTGACTAGCCTTATGTAAGGCTATTTGAAAAATCACCTGAAATTCCTGTATCCCCAGGAACAAGAAAGCCTTGAAAAAGATATAGAAGTGACCAGAATTCTCCTTGAAGAACAAGGTGTTTCAGAGATTAGATATAGTTTGAATTCTTCAAAGTTAGGAGAAAAAACCAGGAACATGGGTGAGGGTTAACACTATGCATGCAATGAAGTATTAACTATAGTTGTGTGGTTTGGGTTTTTTGAAGGTATACAACCTTTTTTTAACATATTAGTCTGCATCTTCCACTAGCAATCAGCCATCCTGTTTTTATGCATATTAAACAAAGTACATCTTAATGCGCTATGTGCATTTCAAATGATGACATGCCTGAACTCAACGTAGAGCTAAGAAAAAACATCAGGTCTGTTAAAAGTGGAAACAAACCCCATTCTATTTCCTCAGCCTCAGACAGAAATTAATGAAGTCATCAGGGTGCTGGAGCAGTCAGCAAATGCAAATGCTACCTTAAGGATTGCTTATACTGCAAACTTCAAATAGAAAGGGGTAGAAATAGGAGCTACTCAACCGCTGGCTAACTGGGACTGTAGGTGTGAGATTTAGAAACACTATTAATAGGCAACTGTTAGAGAACTGGGAATTTTTTTTCATTGTTACCATTTTCAGGAAAAAAAAAAATCCCTCCAAGCTTCAATGCTGTGCAGGCCTGCAGTAAGGCATACATAAACCATGAGCAATCACAGGTGTTTTGTTACTTTAGAAAAAAGGTACGGTGTTTCTCAGGTATGTAGTGTGTTTCCTTAAATTTGCAGAGAAGATGACTGCAATTCTTTCAGAATATTAAAAGAATATATTCCCTCTTTACAATAAAAAAAAAGATACCTATCCTTCTACAAGCAAGAGAGAGAAGTTAGGGGAGGTTCAGGCTCGACATTAGAAAGAACTTCTTCACTGTTAGAGTTGTTAGGCATTGGAACGGGCTCCCCAGGGAGGTGGTGGAGTCATCGTCCCTGGAGATGTTCAAAAAACGTTTAGATGTGGCACTTCGAGACATGGTTTAGTGGACAGGGTGGCATCAGGTATACGGTTGGTCTTGATGATCTTTGAGGTCTCTTCCAACCATAATGATTCTAAGTGGCAGGAACAACCAGCATGGACAACAGGCCACAGCTTCTAACTCTCCTGACACTGGAGGATTCTTCATTGTTTTCTCACTGTTAAACTACTACCATTTTAAACGATTTATGATCATAAAACAAAGTCAGCCATCATTTTTAAATTGAATTCTTGAACATGGGGAACATCCATCTACCAGCTGAACAGATGAACAGAAATATAACACCTTCCAGAGGTCAATGAAGTTGGGTTTCATTGTATCAGTTCAAAAAAAGAGAACATACCCTAGGAATTCTGAAGGCAAGGATTTCCCTAAGAATCTAAGATGGAGGAAGGAATACTTCTATCTTGAAAAGTTTCTTTTTTTTTCCATTTGCAAGAGCCCCTTTCATGATGTTTGAAAGATGTAGGAGGGCATAACTAGGCTAGAGGCATAAATCGTGTTTCCCATGCTACAGAGAAGAAGGTATGTAATTTTTTCTGTATAGTTTGGAAAGTGTTATATTCTCTAACAGCAGATTACACCATTGGAGAAAAAGGGAAACTGTCTTTTCAGTTTTCAAAGCCAGGTCAGGCAAGAGGAGATAACATATGTTGTTAATGTGATCTGCATCGCAGAAAAGACTCCCTTAAGCAGGAAAAAAGAACGAGCCGTCAGAACTTGGCCAACATTTCGGGAAGGCAAGTTGATAGGGCTCCTGAAACCAGCAGAACTGAAAAAAAAAAAAAGTAAATGCAAAAGTAAACCTGCAAGGTGAGCTACAGAGACAGGGCTCCTAATGCCTCTGACAGCACAGCAACCATGGCCTTTTCTGTAGCCCCTCAACGGCGGTATGAAAGGAAGAGAGCGGGGCAAGGACCTGATTGAATCTGACAGGAAGGAAACACGATCCAAGTCGTCCGTATTATTGCCAAAAGGTTGTCCTCTAACTAAACCAACAAACGTAGATCTGTAGTTTTCTTCTGCATGCTCTGAGCAAGCTAATGGTGAAGTGAGGAACTTTCCTAAGAACAAGCTGAAAACATCATAGAAAATTCTAATAACAAAATGCCTTTCAGCATAGCAGTCGTTATAAAAACACACCCTGATAGAGGCAGTCCTGTACGGTAATCTTGACTAGCAATAAGATTTCAGAGATTTACATCATGGTTCTTACTTACCCCAGAAAAATCACCTGTGGTGTAAAGAACACTACTATAACCTAGATGACACTACAGCCACTGAATACTCTTCAGTTATACTGGAGGGTATTTGCAGTTGTTTTTTCTATTGTTATTGAAACCTCTTCAAAGACACAACATTCTCGGCTCTTTAGGAAACAAATTGTCTTTTCATTGTACTGCTACAATACCTTGCACAATGGGGACCAAGAACTTGAGTAAGTTTCTAAGGCCTAGCAATACAAATAGTTACAATACCACATGGCATCCAAGCAGTTTTTTTAAAGTACTGCTGGTATCTACACCTGAGAAGGACTGCAACATCCTACTCAGTTGCATACAAACCTCCAAAGTCCTCCTATCACAGAACATCCCCTCCTGCTTTTATTTTATTTAATTTTTTTTTTAAATGCATACGGTCCTGAATATGGAAATCTGTCCATATATATTTAAGACACTGATCTCACGTATCTCTTCCTAAGAAAGAAGCTCGAATCAGGTACATATACATACAAACTATGTATATGTACATATGTACTACATATAAAATTGGAGGCATGTTAATTTTCAGTAGCTAATTTAAAGCCACAAATATATGTAGTTTTTTAACATATTCACTTTTTTTTTTTTAAAAAAAATACATTTCTCTTTGAGACGGTATCTAAATTCTTAGATATTCTAACTGGCATCACAAAGAGCAGGATTATCGATCTTTTCATCAATGCCTGCTAAAATATATTCTAACCTCTTCTACTAACAATCCTGTTGCAAAACTGTGGTTAGAAGCATTACAGGGGCATATATCCAGAGACAGACAGAGGTTGATAAAAAGCAGGCAAAGCCTAGTCTTCTGTCCCAAGTAGAATCAGGTACCTAACAAACTAGTTTCTGTGTTTTGTTGCCTTTCTTTTTTTCATTTTTTTTTCTTCTTTTTAAATTTTCTTACCTTACTAAGATTTAAACGAGAAAAGTTAGTTTTCGAAGTGTGAATTGCATGCCAACTCTGAAGGAAATGATGAGGGGAAAAAAAAGAACAGGAAAGGTAAAATATTGAGGTAGATCTCAGGATAGCCGTAATAAGACGTTTTCTGTCCAAAAAGCTGCAATTATAACCCTCTCATGCTATGATGGTGACCACAATGCTCCCTGTATTTCAGTTCAAAATTCACTGTTAACTTGTGCTTTCCGATCTTTATTCATGTTTAAATCCCCTAATATCAGTAGAACAGCTAACTCTACAGTAAAGCATATTTCAAAGTCAAATAAAGTACCTCTCTCTCTAAAAGACCTGGAAGTGAAAAGTCCAAAAGTTTTCTTAAATAAAACTGTTTAGTATTTAAGGAAATTATGTTGTACTGTACCATTCTTAATAGCACCTCACACTAATATTTCTATTCTTCGTATTGTCTAAAAAGTCTATTTGATTAAATTAGGCCAGAAAATTAGCTTTCACATGCACTTTTATTATTGTATTTGACTAGATTTAATTAGAAAAATGTTAAAAATTGATCAACCGTTTTTCATAAAATAAAAGGTATCTACTTAAAATTAGTACTTTATAATCTATTTCTATAATGCTTCTGGTTATACCTATTACAATGCTACTGGAAAACTGTGTAGGATTTTGACAACAATCAGCATTTTTTATTTACAACACAAAATGTTTTTCAGTAATTTTTGTATATTAATGGGACTTTCTGTTACCTAAAATATATTTTAGTAGGCACAAAAGACTATTTTCTGTGATGGGTACTGGTTAATGATGACAGCCTTAATACTTTGCCAAGTGCAATTTGCAACTTGGTTTCTTAAGCAAAAGTAATACCCCAAGATGAAGCCAATCTTGAGTTGTTTTTACATTAAATCAGTTTTATTTCCAAAAAGTACAAATGGAACCATGTTTTATTGTTACGACTCAGAAAGAAATACATTTTTAGGTCCCCTTATCCTTGCAATGATTGCTACCCCATCATACAGCAATTGTTTTAAAGACATATCAAGAAAAGTATGGGCAATTTCTGGCTAGCTATTTAAACTGCAGGCTTTACATCCAAGACATTACTGCTGATCGATTTACCTTTTGATTAGAATTCAAAAAACGTGTGGGAACAATATTTTAAAACCTGCACTTTTGAAACCCCATTGAACTAATGAGGCGGATCAAGGGACCACCGCTATATTCCTAATGCTTTCCATTTCTTGATCCTCTTCAATAGGGTTTCAAGAGCGTATTTTTAAAAAAGCGTTCTGTATTTTTTGTTCCCTCATAATCAAATAGGAAATCAATGAACAGTCGTGCCCTGGACTGCTCTAATTTGGATAGCTGGTCTGAAACGATGCTGTTTTCTTTACATGTAAAGCAAAAATCCCTCCCCAAAATAAAGGATGCTCTTGATTCAAGAGGAGATGAACATCTATCCTGCTTGTTTGATGGTGATCTAAACATCCTGACCTACATTTGCCCCTGATTTTTTACTTTAGTGGGTGTTTTGGGTTCAAAGATGACGCAAGAGAAGGCTCTGAATTTCCACTTCTGCCATGCCACTGATACTGACTTTTGCACTGGGCTGTTAGCAACCATCACTACTTATTATTGCTTGACCCTGCAAAGTGCTGAGGCTCCTTTGGAGAATAACGGTAAAGAATAATATTTAGGGATCATGATTAATGGCATCACAATAAAATATTTAAACATAAATGACTAACTACATCAAACCAGCCTCTCAGGCACCTCTTAAAAATAGTTCAGCTTCAGTTACCAAAAACATTAGACATCTTGACAAAATTTTTAACAATGTTTTCTATGCAAAAAACCCCAATTTTCAACTCTAATTCAATATAAAATTGTTTGCCGGTAACAGGCCAAAACAAAGAGGAACCTGTGAGTCAAACATGGGCTTACTGGCATAGATAAAAGAAAGATTAGTCATTTTAAAAATGCAAACTTGTTTGAATATTGCTGTATCTCTTAGCATGAGAAATAAAGAGCTGAATGATACTTTTCTTCTTCTGTGTTAGCTTACGTTTGTGGTTAGATTAAGACATGTTTGTGTCTGATCATAAGTTTAGTACTTCTCTTCTTAAAAGTACTTGTTTTCCAACAAGAGAGCTACACAGGATCAAAGCATACATACAGCCTCTTAAAGTAGGTTGTAAGTAAAGAAGCATAAGCTAAGATTTTGGGATTTGCTTTGTCCTGTAGCTACAAGGGACAAGAATGGATCCCAGAAGGATCCTGAACCCAAAGGACCACTTACCGATTAGGCAACAGCTGATCAGTAGGGAAGCATTTGGTGAATCACAGCACTGGTTTGGTTAAACTCAGGTATATGTTACGCTTCCCCCTTGATGGACAGACGATGGTTACTTAGGAGGTTTTATGGATCCAATCTAAAATCCTAACTGAGGCATCAAACAGAACATTTGTATCATAACGCTCATTAATATCATAGAGGAAACAATTCAAGTGGCTGCCACTCATTTGCGATACTATTACCAAAGCCTTACCAAAATCAATGCATTCACAACAGTGAAAGGGAGAAGAGAAAGATCCTAAAGCTATTAAAGGCAAGGAAGCTAAAAATACCTTCTTTTCTCAATTTTTTCATTGAGACAATGTACCATTTCCAATGGTTTTAACGAGGGCTCAATCACAGCCAGCCTTTAACGCAAGTCGTTTTCCCAAATCAAGCTGAATACATCTGTTACCACAGCACTGAAGACTGGTTGTCTGCTGTGTTCATCAAGTATGTTGGAGGCACCCTGTTTTGCCCAAATATTTCCCTGAATCAAGTATGATTTAACAAGCTGTGAATAAGCTGTTAGCACAATTATTCAGGAACGTGGATTCCAAGAGGGAAAAGCATGACAATCCCCATGATGATCACTGGTGGTTACAGTAAGAAATATACACTTGGCAGTCTGCCACAGACTGGTAATTGTTTATGTGAACATCTTTGATTTATAGAAAACAAGAGCGCTATCTTAGTCTAGTTTAGTATCGGTTGTTACTGAGGCTCATCTGCTAGTAGTGAGAACACAGGGTGAAAGTTGGGCTTCACTGAAGCCTAGGGCAAAAATCTAACGGAAAGTAATGAAGTGAGGATTTTGTGTACAATCTTCTTGTGGTTGGTTTGGATTTTTTTGTTCGGTGTTTCACTTCTGTGGTGTGTTGTGGTTGTTTTTTTGGGGGGATTAGTTACTCGGATTGGTTATAAGAGCTTCTTAATTAATCTTCTGATATTTTATTTACCTCTTCTCTCTCTCTCCATCCGCTTTCCTGCTCTGTCTGCAAGTTTCGCTAACTCCAAACTCTATGTGCATGCATGCATCTGGAGCTGGAGAAACTTCTGTGGAGTTGGACAAATTTCTGAGATTTCCTTTTAAAAGGAGATGACTGAACTCCACAACCAAGGAAATCAATGCCAGTCCTCTAGTTCTATATTCATATGGCAAAGTATAGAGTATTGTGTATGCCTTAAATAGCATTTATGAAATTTGTTAAGCTATTAGTTCATACAATATTGAGATCTTACATTTTAGTATCTTCTCAAAATATAAAACAGCTGGAACATTTCCGTCAAGATATTATACAAAATTAAATATTTAATTCCACATAATATCTTCAGAACATTTCAATATTTAATAACTATTCAGTTGGAAGGTTCTCCTTGTAGCAGTAATGACAATGTAATAACCAGATCAAAGATCCCCACATGTAAACGGAGATGACATAATCATATACACACAACATGTATTTCACATAATAACTTAGCCTATTTTGAAGTACGTATTAAAATTAGTTAGATTTATGACAGTCCTCCTCTACCTCCCAAGGTTTTCTAGAGTTACACCTACAGCATTCAGTGTAAGACAGCATACTAAAAACGATGCCTATGGCAGCCTTGATCCCTTCTTCCCGTGAACTTGGTTGGAACCCAAGTGAAACAACTGCAAACTGAGATTAAATTATATTCTGTGTATCTCACAATCACAAAGTCTTATGATTTCTTTAGCTACATTACACAGCCCTTACGAGACAGAAATAAAATAGTCTTAATATGAAACTCCTTGCTTCTGTGTGTACATCAGACTTACAATATAATGGGACAGTAGCTTTCTTCGTATTAATACATTGCATTTATCTTAGTTAAGCAGCTGAGTAGAACCTTCTTATAATCATCTGGTTCATGATCTTTAATTAATAAGTGCCACTTTGTACATTTTCTTCTCTATATTCAAGGCTATTAGCAATAGCACGTGATTTATCTGGCCAATGACAACTATTTAACATAAATGAAACAAAAAATACTGAAATTCCCAAAGAATTACTCTCACTTAGGCTAACAAATTTAAAACTGACATACACAGACATTTAACACTCAAACAGGTGGTAAAAACCATAAATTTGAAGAAATTAATCTGTTTGTGGCTATCATCTCATGGAGACATAAATTCAGAATACCAATTTTAAGGAGATAAATTGTTCAATTTTTCAACTTTATTAACACAGAACTATAGAATCTTTCTTTAAATGCACAATAAAGCACTTAAGAAGTAAAATATGTTTAGTTAAATAGAAAACTATAACAAGTTATGTAATTCACAATGGTAGTCAAGTGCTACAAGGCTACCCTCGCCATACAAAATTGTTTCTATTGTACCAATATATTTAGAGCACTAATGGAACGGGCTCGAAGTCTGCTTTTGTTGCAGGACATTTGCAACAGATTCTTAACAGGAGTTCTTTTCACTTAGGATTTTTATTCTGCTGATTTGGATTTACTTTGAAAAGATTGCAATGGAGTCTGCAGCATTGGCAGAACGCTGAGTAAACACGTAACTTAACTTTTCTAGTCACTGCTCAGGAGCTACTACGAAGCAACAGATTGAATCAAGCCAACCCTGTACTTCTGTACAAGGCACAAATATATTAAAAGACTCAGCACGCAGGCTTCTGAAAATGAGAAATATTTGGAGGGAAAACTATAAAGTCAAGCTTAACTTGCCTTCTTTATTTCTCTGGAAGACTATGATAGAGAGACACAACAGGATTTTAATTATGGGATTTTAACAAGTCTGCTTTTCAAAGACGTCTGACGACATTCAGTCAGAAATTTATAGTGATGCTTGGGTCCCGTTCAGTAGAAACACCATTCACGGCAACTACTACAGTCTAGGATAAATACACATGCATTTTTTGTACAAATACACATTTGATGACGTTTCTTGGCATGACTTATTTCTCTGAAGAGCTTATTTAATTTAGGTTTACCGCGATACTCTCAGGGAACACGAACGCAGCCAGCATTGATGTTTTCAAGATTTAAGCCATAGGTGTGTTAATCAAATTCAGTTAAGCATAGTAAGCACAAGTCAGGAATCACACCTGGACTTGGACAAAGAAAAACCATGTCCGTCTATCTCAGGATGACAAGCTGATTAAGTTTTGCTATCAACCAGAGGCAGACTGACCTACAAACTAAGCTGAGTTCTGAAATCTAATCCCAGCTCCACCCTAAACTGCTTTTGTGAATCAAGTCTTACACGAAAGGGTTATGTAATTTACTGGAATAAATTCTCATGCACGATGCAATAACTTCTTTACAAATAAAAGCAAAACAAACTTGTTTGCGGTCCTGCCTATCAACGAGCCACATGACTTCATGGTAAAAAAACATAATTAGCCATGGGAGTTTCTGTATCACTTTTGAATTATCATTACCCCAAAAGAAGTTCTCCTTTCATGGCAGAATTATGGCCAGTTATATAAAGGGGAACCTGAAACTGATTGGCAAGTATGGATCATGTTTCCATGCCAAAGAAGAAAAAAAAAAAAACCACAAACCAGGGCTACTCTTAAGACAAGGTTCAGTTTTCCTTAGTGATATTTTGACAAAATGCAGTCAAGTCTTTTGATACGAGCACAGGCTCTGGATTCCTGGGATCCTGTACTGCAGTTCTGCTTAAGTGATGAGAATCACTTTGCCTGTTTTGCTGGGACATAATGAATCATCATTGTCTTGCTTTAACGAAAAACCAATACCATCAAGTCCTTTCATCTTTCTCCAAATGCATCTAGGACACCATTTTCCAACCTAGGTGCCTAAACTTAAGATACCCAAATAAGAGACCGTTAGAATGTGCTGAGCAGATACAAAGCCCTCTAAAATCAATGGTCTGTATTCATCCCTGAATACAACTGATTCACATCACCCAAGCAGCAAAAATGAAGCATAAATCTTTCCTACCGAAATAGCCACAGATTGCCCCAACAAAGCGAAGCCCCTGGTCGCACAGAACTGGATGCCAGGAAGAAAAGGTTGAGCAGATACCGATTTATCTGAGCAACAATCAAGGAGGTGTGGGACCACGCAGATGAATGCAGCACTATAAAAATATTATGCTGCTGACTTGTTGTAAATGACTTTTTCTGTTTGACTCTTTCTCTCCTACAGCATTGTTTCTTTGAATCACAATGTAATGCTAAATATTTGTTTTGCAATGCCTAAGGGAATATATGTGTTGGTTGCAGCAACTAGACTGTAGTGAATTTTTTTTAGGAGATATTACAAAACTTTTTAAAAAATCCTCCAATTCTGTTAATGAGCAGAAATGTTCATTTTCATTTGAAAGGAAATCTGTAACACAAGATGTTCCAGTGTTCATATTGAGTGAGAATGGCACTAAGGAAGATTGTAAAATATGCCAATTTTACTTGTTTTTCTTTTAAACACAGTATTAAAAAAAAGTACAAAGTCATCCTTCTAAGGATTTTAAGATAATTTTAATCTAAAAATAAAGTGGGTGCTGTTTTCAGGCAGGGATGTTTTTTCTAAAATTGGGCAACATGTTTCATTTCAACTTTGTCACTGGCTGCTTGAGTCACTGAATGAAAAACATGGGTAAAACAATAATCAGTGCTGCCCAACTGAGTAGTCTGCTTACGAAAATTTGGGAATATTTATCCATGAATAAATGGCTAGCTTAGAATGGGATAAAATTAGAACGCCCAAATGGAAAAAAAAAAAAAAGAAACATAAGGGGGGTATTAGCTCTGTGTTTGTTGTTTTTTTTTTTTAAGTTATATATTAGATTGTCTTCCAGTTTTGTCATCTTTAATGTACTTTGGTTACACCAGACTGGACCTACCTGCCTGCTCTTTCTCTTCTCACGTAAGGCACTTAAGGGAAATTAATTCATCACTGGTTTGTAATCCTTCAGAAAGTCAGTCCTGAAAAAATTAATACTCAAGAATATTGAGTGTCATGATTTTAAAATCTTGATTCAATGCACATGTTCAGCTTCTACAGTATATAAATTAATATTCAGAATACATAGGTTTGTAAACAGTAACAGTCTTCTACTTTCTGTAAACTGGAGGAACACGTCATGAAAGCTCCAAACTAATGAATGAACATAAAAATCACTGAAAACTGTTACAGAGCAGTTGGGATAGGAAGCAAAAACTACTCGAATCTTGCTAATGCCCCAGTAAGCTTTGAACAAAGCTGCGTGCTCTTCCGTCTTCCATTACTGACCTAGGATGCTGTCCTCAGAAGTACTGCACACTTCATCTTTCAGGGAACCTTGCGTTTTGAGACCTTTCAGTATTTTGGAAGAGAAATTTTACTTAACACACTTCAGGCTTTTATTTGGCTACCTTAGATAAGGTTATTTCAGCTTCCTATTCCCCATCCCATACTGTCAAGAAGCTCTACATCCAAAATTTGAGAAGATACATCTCCATCACTTCTTATTTATTTTAGTTACATGCCAAACCACTACCATTATTTATGTAATTGCCTATGTATACTCCATTATAATTCTGTAAATCTTTATTCATGCACAGAAGACATAGAGCTACAGAGTGAATCAAGGCTATGAACCTCAGTTTCCAGGCCAACCTTCATTATTTAGAAAACAACAATGCCAAACGTTTACAGGATGTGGCTAAACAGAAGACCTTTGGCCCTAACTATTTAATGCCAGTGACACTGGAAGCTGTGTGCAGACTGTCAGGCTGACAGACCAAAGACAGTCTGAAGGCTGGAGTACAAAATTAGTACAAGACAATTCCATCAATCTTGTATCATAGCAGATGACGTCAGAGAGTTGTTTGAAGCATGTCTGAAGCTAGAACACTGTATTTATGTATTTACTACCTTTGCAGTTGTTGCTCATTAGTTGTTCAGCACCATACTGTCACATTCAGTCCCTCACGGATTAGGAAAATGTTATCACTTCCAAGATAAACTCTAACTCTGTCTTTGCAAGCTCTCTTTCCTCCTGTTTCTGCTCATCCCTTTTCGTCCCTGTGTACTCTCTTGTCCTTCCTTCGGCATTGCCCTTCCTTTAGCAACTCCCAAAGTCAGTCCTTACGGGTTGTTTTTTGCTATCTTGTTCCACACGGGTTTTGATTTTCTGCTGTTTAAAAATAGTTAAGGCTAAAAAAAGGCAACCATAATTTCTGTGTCTGGTCTCTCCTTTTCCTGTTGCAGCTACCAGGCTGGTGATCATGTATTTAATGTTGGCAGAGATATTACAACTGAATTTCAGAATTGGCCTATTCTCAAAATTGTTCAGCCTCACAAAACACAAAGCTAAACTCTAATTTTCATTCCCATCCCACCCTCGCTGTAACAGTCAGCCCTCTAGTTTTACCCCTGAAGATCACCATACATAAAAATGCATCAAAATAACAATTTTCAGCAGACTGTTAGAGATAGACTGTTTAACTAGGAATAGAAGTTCATAACATCTCTATTTCACTGCTATGATCTTGACATCTAATGTTTCATCCATTCTGGGGGAATACCATAAAATGAGCTAACAGTATGGAAGAGGCTTTATACAGTAATCAGAAACACAGCGGAATTCCTACACTGTTCATTCCCAGATATCGTTTTCCATTTTTCCTTTTCATATTTGTTATTAGTCTTCATTGCTCAAACTACTGAAAACAGAGTTATCAGTAAATTGTGGACTGGAAGTGTAATACTGAGTATCTTTTATTTTTTATACTGTTTGTAAAGTTTCTTGTGGATGTAGAGTCCTCTGCACTTCATTATTCTCAATAACCTTTCTTCCATTCTTTCCATATTTTCTGTCTTCCCGTTCCCTGTGACTACCATCTTCTGTGCGTTCCTCTTGTTCCTCCTGTAGACACAGTAGCTGATCCTCCCTCTGCAGTGTTCTGCCAGTCTCATCCAAAAATACTGTGTTTTCAAAGACTTCTGAACAGAAAATGTTATCTTTTGCCCAAGTCTTCAGCCCTGGTAACCATCATAACCATACTTTGTCCTGGAGTCCTCTTGTCTCCTCCATTCCCTTCTCTCAATTCAATAAAGACTAGCGGGACAATTATTTTTAAATCCTCAATTGCCTACACGTGTAAACATGCTGCATAAGCATAGCCAGAAGCAAAAGGAAATTAAGAACACGATTTTTAAAATCAAAATATCATTTCCTACCAATTTACAATGTAAATCTTGCAGAACTTTCCTGCATCGAAGCCCATGTGCTGCAAGCAGTACCGCATTTCATCCTGATCCAGAGGACCACAATTAATCTGCTTCTGCCAGAGACAGGAAAAAACCCTCCACTTTTTAGAAGTACTTTTTAAAAGTCTCCCAGTCCTTCCCATGCGTGATGCTGGGGCCCGAAAGAGCTGAGCGAGCCCTTCCTCCTCCCTCAGGGCACTTTAGGAACAACCGACCTGCTCCCATTTTTATAATCCAGCTTTCCTAAATCCCTAATTAAACACCCTACTTTGATGTGGGTATCTCAAAGCTGGTTTATAACGTACCTTTGTATTTTTGTCACTAATCTGCCTTCTCCACACCTGCCCAAAACAATTGAATAAAAAATGGAAAATAAACCATCTCGTAGCAGGATCACCACATCCTACAACTATTTCACGAGGTTCTGGGCCAAACCGCTTTGGAGATTGGTGTGTCAAAAAAAGACACATTTTCAAAACTGAACTTTATACAAATGTTTAAAGTCTTCACCGCTATTGTTTTGGTTTTTTTTTTCCCAATGATTATGGAGCGTATTACACAACTTGACTGCAAATACCTGCCCAGGCAGGTATATGCCCAAGATCTGATGTGCCCAAAGACAAAATGCAGCTGTAAGAATTTGTCCATTTGGCTCACAGAGCTCAAGGAGAGCCTCTGGAACCAGCCTCATACACGGCTGCCTTAGAATAACAACTGCCTTGACTTTAAGCACACCAAAGCAAGTTTTCAGATCATTCCGTTTTTGTTTTCTCTGTATGTGTGTAAACATCTTATTTTGTATACTGTATTTATTTTCTCATGAGCTGTGGTGCTCATAGCCAGTGAAGAAAATACAAAGAAAATGCTGAAAGACAGCTTAGTGAAATACACGGCTTCATATTCATACATCAGAAACATCAGAGTATAAAGGGGGGGGGGGAGGGGGAAAAAAATTGTTTTTGCGATGAGAATAATATTTATAAAATTCAATCCCAAAACACACGTTATGGTAAGCCATGTATCCTTTGTGTGCTTTCTAGCATCCCAGAGAGTTCAGAACATGCAACTGTTAAGAGAGAAGACATACACAATACCAAAGTATTCTCATAGCTTCCTTTACCATGTAAAGCTGTTCCCAAATAGATCATTTTTACTGATGTGCATTACAGCAAGCATCTTTCATTGGAAACACTTCAAACAAGGAAAATTCCACAAGAGAGAAGGCTACTGCCTAATACATTGCAGTGATATGACCTCTTGACCCCAAGTTTTTTGTATGTGTATCACAAAAGGCTCTTGACACCTGTCATTTTCAGAGATTAATAAAAACATTTTTTAAAAAATCCCTGTAATAGTGTTCGAGCTGGAACAGGTGAAATCAGATGCAGTGTAGTGCGGTACAGCTACTCATTTTAACCCCTTTGCCCCCTTCCACCTGTTTCAATTTTGGCTCGTTATTACAAATTCTTACAGATGGCAGAGCTATTGTATTAAACATCACCTCTTTTTTGAGCGGCTTCAGAGCAGAAACATTACCTTAACTTTAATTTGATGAGAAACTCTTCTATAACTTTGACACGCACAGCTAGCTAAAACTGCCTTTTAATTGATTTCTCTGACTTCCATAAGGTGGGAGAGTACAGGTACTGGAAGGCATCACTACAGGAAGGATTTCCCAGTATTTATGTAAGACTGTACAATCCCTGTAAAATCAAAATATATAATTAACAAATTATCTACCAATCTATAATTATTCAAATACTTGAAACATGAAGGGTCTTCTTTCTTTGCCTTTTTAATATTTTAAACTTTTCTTTCAGTTTAGGCCTCATATATTGAACAGGGACAAGATTTTACCCACAGTATATGAAATACCAGAGTCTTTTGGTATGAATCACTACGTTAGTTAACATCTGCCTTTCCGTACTGTCGTTTCACTCCAAATTTTACCCCCTCAGGTCTGTTGCTGGGGAATGTTTTGTGTCTATGAATGATTCCCACTCAGCACCAGACAACTCCTCCAGATGGGAAGGAAGGAGGACAACCAACCCATACGGCACTATCCCGTCTCAGTCCTGAGAGGATTCTACATCCAAACTACTACAGGTTGTTCAAATTATGAGAGACGAGACATCTGAGAAGCATTACTGTGTCACGGCTGCACGACATGAAGTTTTACACCGATTTGCACAGCTCCTGTGCCAACATTCACAGCTTCTACCACAGAGGCATTAACCTCATGCAGGCAAAGAACCACGGCAATAAGGTGTACAGTGCTGAAGAATGGCAATTTAAAAAATATACTTAATTCACTGTCACATATATACCGTGACTGTAAATATAGCACACTAAACATATTTGCGCAAATGCATTATTAGTATAATGTCTATTTCTTAATAAACTTAGCGTATTTTTATCAGAAAAAGAAGTTCCCATTGGGAGAATGCAGAGAATACCGCAAGACTGCAACAATGAAAAAGTCTGAAGATGATCCGAGGGCTGGAGCACCTCTGCTGTGAGGACAGGCTGAGAGAGTTGGGGTTGTTCAGCCTGGAGAAGAGAAGGCTCCAGGGACACCTTAGAGCAGCCTTCCAGTACCTAAAGGGGCCGACAAGAAAGCTGGGGAGGGACTTTTACAGGGGCATGGAGTGATAGGACAAGGGGCAATGGCTTTAAACTGGAAGAGGGAAGATTTAGGTTAGATATTGGGAAGAAATTCTTCCCGGTGAGGGTGGTGAGGCAGTGGCAGAGGTTGCCCAGAGAAGCTGTGGCTGCCCCATCCCTGGGAGTGTTCAAGGCCAGGTTGGATGGGGCTGTGAGCAGCCTGGTCTGGTGGGAGGTGTCCCTGCCCATGGCAGGGGGGTTGGAACTGGGTGGGCTTTAAGGTCCCTTCCAACCAAACCGTTCCATGACTCTTTGAAAATATGAGCCAGGCCGCATATCTTCCCTTTCTCTTTCCACTCTCCTACATGTTCCCCCTCTTCCCAGTCTGTCACTCACTGCCCAAACCCGCTCCATCCTCTCGGTCCTGGCCACCCTCTCCCACCTGGCAGCCACTTCCCTCCAAGTCCTTCTGCCCTTGCCCAACCCCTCCGTCTCTTCTTCCCCTTGGGCCACCTCCCACCACTCCACCACCCAGCAACTGTTCCCCTCGTCTTGTTTTAACTTCCCAGACCCCTCAGAGCTGCTGAGGGCAGGGAGAAGAGGCGTAGCCGCTCCAAGCCCTGCCCTATAGCTGAGCAAGCGCAGCGTGAGGGGCTGGCAGGACCTGCGAGGGTCACTCGCTGCCCCTCACCTTCCACCATGCTCAGTAGCCGGAGGGATTCCCACCATGGGGGATCTTTGCAGGAGCCGTATGTTCATCTCCTATAGCTTCAGGTCAATCAATCTTTCTGCAAAATAGAAATCACTTGAGGTCTGTCGGCTCTGCGGCCAACCGAAGGAGCACAATATGCTCCATCTTCCGAGCTGCCTGCAAGATTATGGAAGTTTTCTCCTCTCTGACGGCTAGGGGATGAGCCTGGGGAGCTGGCCCCCTGAGTCACCCATGGCCTTCAGAAATATCTACCTAAGAGCTGTCTTTAAAAACACCTGAAAGCTCACTTTTCAGTGTTTAACGACCCGGACACCAGATGAACCTCAGAAATTAAGACTGTCATTTGTCACGACGAAATAACAGAGCAAATATAAAGGGAGCTCTTCAATTCCACCGCGAGGTAAACTGACCCACATTTCCGAGGGTGAACTGAAGCAGCGCTCCGGACCAGTCCACTACCTGTCCAGCCCACTCTGTTTTTTTTTTTTAATCCCTAAACAAATACTTAGCGTATTGTATGCACCGAAAAACGTGGAGGGGAAAGTCAGCTCTTGTTTATCATAATATATTTGTGTCAGGTAAAGATCATGTACTTTTAAAGACTTGTGATATCTTTATCAAAAGCAGCAGAGGTGGGGAGGAAGCTCCAAGAGAGTTGTTCTCGTCCCTTGGCTCTGCATTTTATATTTTTCTCTTATTCAGCCATTTAACAGGATGGATTGATTTAAATCAAACTGTTCAAATCACCAGTTTTAATGACAATTTAAACCAGCACGCAGGAACACTTGATTTAAATAGTAGATTTTTAATCTTGTTTTGTATTTGCCTAAGCAGAAGTTCTTTGTCACTGATTCATTAAACCATTAGGCTACGCTGCTGCTCAATAAAACATGAGCTCTTTTGTTAAATTAGTTGTTTCTTTTTGCTATTATGAAATGCACATTTAAATTCCTTAATTTTTTTTACATTTAATTAAGTTGGATATATTTCATATTTAGAAAATAATATTGCTTTATTTTTTATCTTGCTACACTGCATTGAGATGGAAATTGGAATTGGATTCGAAATAGCATTTTAAAACTGTTTTGTATTTATTAGATTATTACAGTATCTAAAGTTTAGTCATTTATTATCCAAGGACTCTTTTACTCTAGGGAATGAACTGGACAATAGCTTCTGGTAACTAGAGGCGTATTTTCAGAAGTGGCCAAGGGCACATACAGACACATAAAGAAACATCCTCCTCCAGTTTCTAAAATTAGTTAGGTATTTGACTGCCAGGGAAATAATCTGGAAAAGGAAAAGTAGTTAGATTGCCCTATTACCGCCGAAGTTTTCACCCTTGAATTAGCATGTCCATCGACGTACAACAGAAACACGTTTCTGTGCAGCAGAAACATATTTCTGCAATAAAACCCAGGTAAATACTAGCATCCACTCTAATTAAAAATGTTTTAATGATAGACACTTAAATGGATGACACGGCAACATTTTTACAAAGAATGACTAGACTCAGAAATTTAACATGTCTTCCTTCGATTCTGACAGCAATTAAAAGAGCAGAAGCCTTTGTTTCATTGAAATTTGAAGAGAATTCACTGATGCAACAGGTCTGTTTTACCTATTTAAATTCTCATCATAGGCTGCAGCAGCTTTAGACCTATGTAAGTATTTTCACACTTTAAACGTTAAATTTAAGCTGGACTATTTTGAAAAAGAAATCCATTCCAATGTAAATAAATTGGAATTTTAAAGGTATACATTTCTTTCTCTTAATACTACTTTGGATTCAACTCATCCTGAAGTCTGGGTATCTAAAGCCTAAAATATGTTGAAGGTTGTATCTTTAAAGAATGCTGTGGCATTGAGTGGTGATGTTTTAACTCATTCCACTGTGTTATAAGACAGAAAAACATACGTGGTGCAATACTTTACGATTCTTACCAATGAGTGTACTTATTTACTGCTAAGTCTTGTAGCCCTTAAATAAACTATTTGTGTAATTAAGGATGAAAGGATGAGGGCAGAAAATTGAAAGAAGTTAACTGTATCGTTTGGAAATGTGGAGCAACAATGCTACATGTTAAACATAACATTTGTCTTAAGTATGAGCTCGTACTTCTTATGACTGTAAAACAGGATCCTTAAATTACATATTTCAGAAATACACAGGCTTTTATTCCATGGCTCCTGTTAAGTTATTACCTTTCCGTCAGTTAAGCTCTTTAAGTATACGCTTCTTTTTAGGAATGTGTTACACATTCTCTATTAAACACAGCAGATAAACATGTGCTTATGTCCTCTTCAATTAAGTAGGCTTGTTCCCTAAAGCGCTTTCAATGTAAACTTACTGTGTTAAATTTATGTTTTTCTTGCTTCTACTGCTATGCATCTCCTACTGTTTCTGCTGTATGGCGCAGCCACAAATGAGTTACAATATTTAGTGTTAGCTGACATCAGCTACCCAACTCTAATCTTAGAGATTACTGGCCAAATGAAAAACAAATCCACAGTGCCAAGGTATTTGTCTTAAATATATTTTTACTTTCACTTTGTACAATGTTACTCCGTAACTGGACTCTCAAAAAAACGGACAACACAATTTTTTAGATCTGAGAGCATTGTTCATACTTTCTCATGCAAGTATTTCACGTAATCTCTATCATAGAGCTCAACCACCACACAAATTAACATTCTGCATTCAGTACACTCTTCTGGACTTGACAAAATTTGCCTTTGTTTATTTTGCATTTCTCAGAGTTCTACCACAACAGAAATCAAGCAGAAGATGCTTCCTAACCTATATTTCATGTTGTCAATGTTGATTGACTCGGATTTTAAAAGTAAGAGAGTTTAGGCTAGGCATTATGACTAAACTTGAGCAAGCACAATTTTGTTCTCAGCCTCATATGCTAACTTGCTCTCTTTTGTTTCATTGAGAGTAGGAGGGAAGGCAGGCACGATAGCACAGCATTTTTTTGGGAGAATTTGGTTTAGTGCAGTATCTATACCATGCCAAAACCCAAGGCGCTTTCTCCCTGTGAGAAGAGCCCAGCAGCTGGAGTGAGCAAGGACAGGTGCCGGTGGTCAGAGGTGGCCAAAAGAAAAGGACGAGCGTCAACAGGTGTGAACTGGGAAGCTGGGGCTGTAAAAACAGTGTGTTCAAGAGGGAAGGATGGGTGGGGACTGTAAAGGGGTGGGGAGATTCCTTTGAGAGGGAATGTCAAGTAATGTGGGAGAGAGCCCTGAAATGAAAGGGAGACAGAGCATCACCTGTGGTAAGGACTGCCCTGGATGCATCGCGGGCCACAAAGGTTGCTCTGCTTACTACTAGTGTGGATGTTCCTACCCCAAGTTTCTTCTGTACCAGTGGCTTCAGAGCTTCTTAACCTTCAGCCCCTACTCCACAATTCATCTTCCCTCGCTGGTCTCTGCTTCCTTGAGCCCCCAGTATAATTCATAGCTCCGCGTCCTTTCCAATAAGCCACTGCTGCCTTCTCTTTTGCTTTTGAATACAGACACCCTATTCTTTCTCTATAGATCAAGTAGGAAATAATGCAGAATCTCTAACTTTCATGATGCATTCACCCACTAAAACATATTTAAGAAACATTAATATTGACTGGCATTGAAACCCGCAAGGACATTTTACACAGCCATCTTTCCTCTTCATTTTCCTATTTACCAGGTATGCAGAGCACACCTTTCAGTTAACTATCACGTTTGAGTGCTTTAATAGAATTTTAAGGATTCATACAAAGTAGAGGGGAATAAAATAATGCATCAACTTACCCATTTTCCTCGGTTTTCTGTGTTAAGTCAATGTTTCAAAATATACTCTGTAGGACAGATTTCATTTAACATTTCTGGGTTTGTTATGTCTTTGAAACTTCAAAAGAAATCTGTGAGTATGGCAGCATGTTTTTAACTCACGTATAATCTTAAAAAAAAACTTCGAGAAACATGTAAGGCTGCAAACAGATAAAGGCCAATGTTAAAGACATTTCTAAAAAGACAAGAGTATTTTTTGTGTATCTCATTACTGTATACACTTAGATAAATTCTACCATCTTCACTGATGTTCTCACAAACAATGACAAAACTGTACCTGTTTGCCAAATGTTATGAATCCCCAAAACAACTGTTTCACGATGTCTTGCCTATTATTTATCTACATTGCTTGAATTTCCATTAAATCCATAACTGTTCTCATTTTCTTAGGATTTCTGAGAAATACTTCAGACATGACTTAAAAAAATTACTTAAACTTCACACAGTTAATATTAACGATGCATTTACTGCCCATCAGTTACTCCAAGCATACAGATTAAGAAGATGATGTTCACCTTCTCAGCTGGAGCTACGCTCGCTTCTGCAGCCGCTCCCCTGAAAGTCCAGTCTATGAGGGAAGTAAAGAGGAGCAAGTCTTGCATAGGGTCTGCTCTACATTTCAGGCTGAGATGACAATTTCCTAACATAATTATTGTCATGTCAAAACACAGAAAGCGAACACGTACGTATCCAGGATGCTAGAGACGTTTTTCTGTTATGAAAGGGGCTGGTGGAAAATACATTCCTACTTCCAAAGATGTCCTCCACATCTGGAAGGATCTGGGAGATGTTCTGATTTAAGACAAATGCCTACACCCACATACAAAATCTCTGCACGACGACGTTAGATAATTGCATTCAAACTGTGTTTCTCTTCACTGTTTGAAGTAATAGCTCAAGTATACTGGGGTTCCTACTACTTTCTAAGTTTACTATATAAACCAAACAGGCAGCACCTTGTACACCGCAGTGTTTCACAGAAACCTTGACACGTTTTTCACGTTATATGCATTTTGCTTTCTGTGATTTAATTTTTTTGGGGGGGGGGACCATTATTGTCCTAAAGCAGGACTAGCTGTGATAAAGGATTATTAGAAACAAACCCGTTTGTAATCAGGACAATTTCCAACAGCAGGTTCAGCGTATCTTGTATCTCAGATCCACAGACACCAGAACTTTGCTCATATTAGTGCTCCCTATATGAGATCACAGATTCTATCGTTAACTTTATTTACTTGTGAAGTCAAATCTTGACGTCTGGAACTGGATGGTTCCTTCCTATGGCTTTTTTCTTATGTTTTAAGGGGAAATGAAAGAATTTTGGAAAGAGAAGACAGGCTGTTCTTTGCCATTTCTCCCGAGGAAACTGATAGCAAAGCCTCAAAGACCAACACAAGATGAACTGCTTCTGTCTCCACAGAACATTCTGTAGAAGAATGAAGAAGAGGGCCAAAAACATAAAATCACCTGCGACAAACAACTTGTAGGCAAAAAAAACCCAAACCAGTTTCTGAGGCTCGTAGGAGGTCTGCAGTACAAAAAATAATAAGATGCACAGGTTTGGAGTGCACCAAAGGATGGACTGATGCTGCATCTGGAAGAATAATTTGTGAAACGAAAGCCCTCTTACTTACTGGAGAGCTTTGCTATCATTTTCTGTATTTTATGATACAGTTAAAAGGATTAATAAAACAAAACACTAAGTTTATTATTTATAGGATACCTGGAGATAAAACATACCAGGAACAGCAATGTTTCCTTCCTCTTTTCAATTTGGTAAAAGAATTTCAAAGAAAGAGTACGGTGAGACGACAAATTACTTTACAGTGTGAAGGCATTTACATGCGAAAACTGGCAGTACAGTTTGAGGCACAGTTAAGATTCTTGCACAGTTTGGAAAGAGGCAACTGATGAACCTTAAGAATGTAAGTATATGAAAAGATCATACAGCCTAAAGAAAGCAACAAACAAAAAATAAATGGATTCTCCTAGAATCACTCTGTATATCTTGACAAACATAAATTAGGTTAAATGTTTTGGTTTACAATAAGTAGCACATTCTAAAATTGCACATACTTATCTCCCACTCACATGCACAGATGTCGTATATATGGGCTGCAATATATATGCTGCATATTACAGCATCATCCTAAAGACCTAACGATTTGAACAATTATGATCAGGTGTCTAATATAGGGAACTGCACACCAAAATACAACACAGAAGAAGCCAGCAACTATAACCTTCCCGGGTACGGGAACACATCTACATGGCACCCGTTGCTGTGACCGCAGCACAAGCAGACAGACACACAGGAGCGAAGTTTTAACTAGGTTAGCGGGTACTGCCGGTTGTGACAGACATAGCTCAGAGCAAACTACAAAAGTTAAAGAATCTGAGTAAATATTCAGGCGGTTGAGATCTTACTGTGCTCTACAATGCTGCAGATACACCACTAACAGCACCCGCACAAGCTGGTTTAACGTTAGCTCAGAGAAACCAGCTTCTCGAGGAAGTTACTTCTTCTCTTCATTCGACTGAGACTGTACCCCTTCCAGGCAACCCAAGGGAGAAGAGAGGCTTTACATCACAACCTACATCTTAAGGCTTCAAGCAAATTTCTTCCTTGTCTCAATCTATTTCCAGAGCTTTCATGTTGAAGTCGAAGTTGAGAATGACTTAATATTGCCCTTGCAACCTCATTCAGCCTTTCTCTTTGAGCAGACACATACCCATTTTGACAGGAGATGACACGCTGTTGAGCTCCCTGGATTTGGGTAGCAATTCATCATTCCCTCCAGCCCCAGATTTCTCAGGCACAGTTTAATAGCAGAGACCCCAGTGGGTCTTTACATTCGGTCTTTACAAAAATCATTTGCTAGCTACCTACACCTTAGCTAACGCATCTTTGGAATTAAGTTGGTAAGACTTCACTGAGACTGGACTGCATGCTGATTCTGTCTCTTAAGACTGCATTTCCAAGTATTCGGTACACAATTCGATACTATTCTAGGATCAAAACATCCAACTTCTCAAAACATCTCCTATATAAACTATGACAGCCACCAAGAGAGGTCCTTTGCTAAATAAAAGAGACTAAAAGATTGGTATGCATAGGCATCAAGCTTGATAGAGAAAAATACACAGAAGTCAAGGTTTGTGTGGCCAAGAGAGACAGATGAGAAAGGGTAAAGGTGAAGGGAGCACAATGTGGAGGGCGGATAAAGAAACTGAGCCAACAATGACAGATAGAAAACCAGCAGAAAGAACGAGGGACAGGAGACCCTGTGGAAGAAGAGCCAAAGCCAGCAGGTGGAAGGATTCACTGGGAACAAGAAGAGATAATCAGTTTACAGATTTAAAATAAATCCTCAAATTAATAAAACAAATAGTAATTTAGAGGTCAGTACTAGAAGCGTCTACGGCCTCTTACTGGAAGGAGCCTACTCTGGGCAATGCTTTATTACTACTATCCCTGACAGACAGGCCATATTAGTTTTGCTAATTAATCTCCAAATCCAACATCAAGCTTGAATTATTATAAATAACAATACATAAACACTTCATACCATGCAATATAATAACAAACATTCTGTTCAGGCTTAAACTGCCCCACAGCCGCCAAGGCTCTATACAAAGTAATGCAAAGCGACTACAAAGTAATTTCAAGCCTAATATGCACACTCAGAGATGTAAAATCCACCCATTCAGATTCTCTTACAAAGAGAAGCTGCCCAATCTAATTCCTACAAATCACACTTAGCTTCAAAAGGATCTTCAGATTGTCTTCTGATAGCTTAAAATATTTGCGCAGTTGCGTTGGCGAGGATGTACGGGGCATTTGTTTCTTTGACTGACTGGCATACCACAGGATATTTTAAATTTTCAATACGATTGACTGTTTCTTTGTAGATTAGTTTGACGTCCACTACGCAGAATCGGTGACCTAGTGTACTTCTTAAAATTAGTTACATACTTAGCAGGGCCCTCTTTAGACATTTAC